>NW_007578454.1:51321-71290 GCF_000690725.1 Stegastes partitus
TATGATTTGATTTTCAAAACTATAAAATCAACCAATCATTACAGCTCCAATTTACTCCCTTCCCATTCTGCAGGGGGAAAGTTACAGTCTGACACCAGTGAAAATTCCATTTTTACCTTGTTAACATGTCTGTATGGTATTTTTTTATATGCTTGAGCAAAATAAGCAGTCAAAAGAACAAAAAGCTGTTAAACAAACGATAAACACGTCTGCCCTTTACTCAGCCATTGATGTTGCTTCTTTAGCCCTCGTCCTCTTGTGAAATCAAATGATACTGGCTGCTTTGCTGCAACAGTCTCGCTGGAATGAAATGTGGAACGTAATCCTTCCTGTTGTTATGTGATTTGGAGTAAAACGTGTACATCTTGAACATTATTACCAATAATCACACATTTTTCAGCATCACACACTTGAGGTGCCCAACAACAGCTGGTGCCATTTACTCTGCAAGTTGGTAACGCAGGTATCTGACAACCCTCCAGCAGGTCTAGTTATTGCCCTGGCAGAACAGATAAACTGAGAGAAACTCACGAGCATGACAAATTTCAACTTTGCTTTTCTTCTGCACTTACCTCACATGGTAACTTCAGTGTAGTCTGCATATCTACAGCATTAGTTTCATCAGAGCAATTCAGGCCTTTATTGCAGAGTTATTCTTCCCTTTAGTTTTCTCGGTTACTATTCCAAATTGTCTTTATTAAACTGCTTAAATGGAATTCATATATGATGACCTGTAAAACAGGTAAAGGAAGTGCTGCATTTGTATTTGTAGGGAAGACCAACAAGATATTGGAAAACAGGACATAAAATAAGCAAAAGCTGATTTCTTTATAAGAAAACTATTTTCCACGCATTATAAAGACAAGAGCTTCTTAAATGTATGAAAAAAGTAGTAGTGTTTGATTTCCAGCCTGTCTGAACTGAGCAAACAAAACCAGATCACTGAAATACAAGAATGAATGGAGTCCTTCATGCCATTATGGGAATCCAAACCTAAACCACAAGTGCAGATTTTGTAAAATGCATTGGGATGTCATGCTGACAATTTTAAATGGGTATTGGGGACTTATTTTAAATGTAACAACATGTACAGCATGCGTATATGTGCATAGATTTGTGAAGGATGAGACTGATGGTACCAAAGAGAGCCACTAATCCTGACAGTTTTCCACTTGGAGACCAGCTCAAATTACAACCCAGTTTCTCCACAAACAAAAACATAAACTTACCATTTAATTTTCAAGGATTCTTTTAAAACTCAAATTTAGTGTCCTGCCATGTGCTGTCATGCACTGCCATGTACCAAAAACTGCCTGAGTCAATTTAAGACAGAAATACTGATTCCAGTTCAATAAAATTTACATAATCAAAACCAGCGCCGAGGCATTTGGACTCTAAAGTGGAATTTACAATACAAAAGATCCAAAGAGCCAAGTGCGCACAGAGGACACAGCAGCACATACCAAGTGTACAAACATTTTCCCGCTAATTTGCCTGTGGCTTTATGCAACATGCTCAAACACAGAGACGAATACAATAAAACAAACTTGACGCCACGGTGGTATTAGCGGGTCTGAGTGAATATTTAGTGGTGAAAGACTAATCTTTCAAATCACGGCTGAAACAGAGGTTTGATTTGGCATCAAAAACAATAATCTCTCATATGATCGCATGCCCTGCAGTGATTAGTAGAATAATATTGTGTGTGATAACAATTAAAACTGTTCAGCCAATATACTAACATTATTTTTTGTTTTTTAAAAACAATTTATGTATATCTATATTTACTGAGTGTAACTATAATTAATGATCACAGATGTTTTTATTGCTTAAACACACTTTTAGGGAAGTGGATCTGCTGACACTTGCAAATTTAACAAAATCCACCCTGTTTATAACCACAATGTTGTCGCTAACCGCAGTGAATTACACAACAATATATGCTCACATGCGATCACACACACACACACACACACACACACACACACACACATATATATATTTATTTATCTATTCACATTGATGTTCTCTCACACAAAAATGCACCAAATGTTTGTTTCCATGCCACGAACACGAGTCCAGCTTCAGCGTCGGCAGGAATAAGCCTGAAGTTTACACAAACACCTACACGCCGCTCGGTCGCACAGATATATCTGTATCCTCTTGTGTAATAAGAGAGGGCAATCAATACTGTCACACTGAAAAATCAGAACAAAGAATGAGACCAAAGTGAAATTGACAGACAGGTGGGGGAGTAACAGGTTTAAAGTTAATTTGTGCTCCCTCTCTCCTTCTTTCTCATATTGTCTCCAGAATACTGTCCTCCCCTTCATCTCGCCCCCCTCTTCGTTCTGTTTTTTTTTCTCTCTTCCTCTATGTCTCTATCTATACACACACCTTCCCCCGTAGAGGTCATTTTAAAGACAAGGTTTGGGCCAATCAAACTGAAGTTGTATAGCCCTAGTTGTGGCTGCCTGATTGAGAGTGACATTGACACGATTACGACAGACAAACTAGATTAAGAACGACGTGGCACTCCCTGCCTTACTTCGTCTACCCTCTGTTCCTCTCCGTCTACCCTGTTCTGCCTCCTTCATTCCTCTTTGCTCTTGTCGTCTGCGAGTATACTGTTGTATTTCTCACAGACTTTGCCCTCTAATGACACTCTGCAGCTCATCTTTACTTTTTCTGTGCTTTGCCAACAAACCTTGCGTGCACGTCTAATTCAGCCAATCAGGATGAGGCTGTTTCATGCACCGGGGCTGCCACTATTACAAAGCAGCGCCACAGTTACATCCCATTCTCTTCAGCAACTGCAAGCTTGCATTGCTCATATTGCTTTGTCACAAGATGGTGCAAATCTCTGCTCTTATTGTCCTGCTGTGGTTGTTGCAATTTTTTTGTTTTAAATGCACCACTGCTAGAATCCGGGACCAGTCGGAGAGTGCTTGTCAGCAGCATCCTTTTAAAAGCCAGCAATCTTCTTAAATCCTATCACTTCACTTTGATAATAGTTAATAGGAGTTTAGCAGCAGATCTTGCACTAGACCCATGACTCAAACCTCTTCTAGGATAACAACAATGTCATAGTTTTAAAAAGCAAAGATTACCTGTTGCTGTCTTTTCTGTCTGTGTGGCCAGAATACAAAACTAGCTTGACTGAAGTACATTAATTCAACCATGTACAACTTGTTTACAGTGTGTACAACTTCACTGCATTTTCTTTTATGTTTTCAGGGAAGTATATTTTTGATTTGAAATAAGCATATTTTCTCACCTGTGATGTTGCAGGAAAGACTGGACTTTCCCAATGGAAAAGCCACAGAACGAGGAAGGATGGGAGCAGGGCGTCCTAAGCCAGCGACCAGACCTCAGCCCTGGAGACCGGGTCTTGCACCCTACATGGAACCATCAGTCTCAGATGTAAGCTTTGTTTTCTTTCATTGTTTGCTTTTTATGGTCACTCGCTCTCTTGTTTAGATTTAGGCACCACAACTATGTGGGCAGGTTTAGGAAAATATTACAGTTTGGTTGACACTTCCACAGTAATAACTACATGCTACGAGCTTAAGGCAGCTTAGTAAGGATCAGTCAAAATATCACAGTTTGGGCGACTCTTTCATTACATGTTTAAGGCTTCCCCTCCATTTTCTAGGTTACCATGATGACACATCTTGCTCAATCTAATATGTGATTGGTTGGCTGGAGCCTATCCCAGCTGACTCAGGGTGAAGGCAGGGGACACCCTGGACAGGGTGCCAGTCTATCACAGGGCTTCACTTAGAGACAGACAACCAAGCACACTCACATTCACACTTACGGACAATTTAGAATCACCAATTAACCTCAACATGTTTTTGGACAGTGGGAGGAACCCGGAGAACCCAGAGAGAACCCACGCTGCATGAGGAGAATGTGTAAACCTCGTGCAGAAAGATCCCGGGCGTCCGAACCGGAGATCTTGTAGCTGCGAGGCAAAGGTGCTAACCACTGATCCACCTTGCAGCCCTTAGTTGAGACAAGGTTGACTAATTTATCTGCAGTTTTTTCCTTTGAAAAGGGAGGACAAGTTGACTCTTTGTGCCTTTTACAGTGGTGGCAGAATCTGCATCCAGCCAGGATGCAGAGTGGAGCCTATGCCTCACTACCTCTGTTTGCAGCTGGTTTATTGTCATTATTAAAGAAGCCATGGTTTGCATCCTCCTATTTCCTTTAGACCTGCTCCTTAGTTGCATGCAGACCTGTTGGGGACAATTTGTTTTAAGTGGCTAATTAACATTTACTGCTTACTGGCCCTTCCATAGCGAACATAGAGAAAACCTCTTGCTTCTTCTCTGACTCACAGCCTGGCAGAGGTGACTCCTTCTGAGAATGGCTGACACAAGAGGTGACTACCGATTAGCAGCCCTTCCTGTGCCATGCAGGCAGTGGTACCTCTCCTTCACATCCTCTCTCGAGAAATGATACGAGTGTGAACATTTTTCAGAGTCAAACATGGCCCTGGCAGTCAGGTGGAGGAAGAGTGGAAGTAACACCTGTTGGTGCCGTGCTGGAGGGTGAGATCCTCACATATGACAACCAGTATTTGTCACTCAGTCGACCTTAAGCACTGGTGTATCATATATACTCTGTGTGATAATGGAATCCTGGCTCGCGTTCCCCTTCAATGGCAAGCTGGCTCCCAGCTTAGTTGGCATGGGGGAAAAAAAATATTTCAGATCCCAGATTATCAGCCAAACACTATCAGACCAACACTATAATTTCTTCAGGAAAAATAATTTGCTAATTAATTAACAAGCTAATCAGCAGAAAATATTTACCAGCGGCTGGTAAATGATCCAGCCTCCCAAATTTGAGCAATTGCTCCTTTTCCATTCTATAAATGGTACAATGTTTTGGCATTTTCAGACAAAACATTTTTTTTTAAATTATATTGTTAGAAATATTACATGTTTGAGGAAAAAATACTGAGAATAATGGATGGTGGACATAGCAGCTAAATTCAACCATTGTCCTGGTAATGCTAATATTTGATGAAGAGAATTGTTTTAAGTTTCCAGATGGGGAACAAAGTGGTCACATATATGCGACCATTTATTGAGAATGTGTGAGTTAAAATTTTATGTGGTCTCCTCCATGGAAGTGTGTGATGATCATTGAGCTTTTTTGGTGCCCCTCTGGTTGGCATCACTTGCTACTATATTAGTCATAGTGGTGGAAAGTTGTACATTTTCTTCCTCACTGGCTTAGGCAGTTCATCTCTCTCTGACACACAAAGCAATCCATTCAGCTGTACTTGTTCCAAAGATGACGTAATCTACTGTTGGCTGTTTAAAAAACATTTTTAAAAAAATGGAGGTTGGTGTGGACGGTGAAGGTCCGAACGCAGGTACACTAAATTTTGTGAATGCAGGTTGCAGGGAGACACTGAGCCAGTGAAGAAGAAAAAGTACTGTATTTAATCGCAATGGCTAAGCAGTACTCGGGCTGTAAAGTTAAAAACATACATATCACAATCATGATTTTGGCCTCCCACAATTAAGTGAATACGATAAACTGCGATATTGGCATTTAAGATGCACCCTGATCACACAAAACTCTGCTCATAAAAAACTGTACAATGAAGATTAAATGACTCAATTTTAACTCTGGTAAATCTGACATTAAAATATATTATTTAAATCTTTTCCAACCAATTTATGGTTACAAACTTGTCTGAACGCACTGCATCCACTGAGCTTGCATTTATCGTAGCCTGCACGGGAGACGTTTAAGGATCATTGGTAAACTGTATATCTATATGATATGTATGCCTATCGGAAAAGACTGGTGACAAACATATTTTCTGCTGAAAGTATTAAGTCTGAAGTCACTATCTGTGCATGCAAGGCTGATTGATATCACGGTGTACCAAAAAAAGTGTTGGGGAGGTGCCACCAAGTCATGTGCTGGGGTGACCACCAGTGCTACCAGTGAAAAAGTTCGTCTGGAGCCTTAGTTTATGATCTCTTTATACTACCACCACTTAGTGGTGATGTGAGGTCAAAAGATAACTTTTGGCCTCTCAGAAAGATATCATTTGTTATCTTTACGCATACAGTTGTTAGTTCCATTTCTCGAAGCTGTCTCCTTAAATGTGCTTAAACATATTTATTTTTGTGTTGCGTATGTGTATGCAATCAAGCTTTGACTATATATACTGTGCATATGATTCTTTTCTTCAGTCCCATGCTTTGTGTCTGCCTTTGTCTCAGCTTGTTTAACTGCGTGTGGATGAGTGTGTGTGTTTGAGTATGAATTCTGAGCGACTAAAGACAATTGCCTGGGTCTGATCTAATAAGTGTTCATCTCATTTCTGAGCTTTCTCCTCACCTCTTCTTCTAAACTTTGTTAGTATCGGTAGCCAGATTAGCTTAATGAAGTCCCAGGGAAGTCACTTTCCCTTTAGATGTCTCTCCACTCCACACCTTCACTGTGCACTTCCTGGCACGTCCTGCTGTCTGGGATGATGCACCATAGCTGGAAGGGGCAGCGCGGCATCAGGACTCTTTTTTTTTAGGGGGGAAATTCTGAAAACATTAGCCTTTTACAACCTCTCATATACACCAAATCAGCTCAATGTATGCCATATAGCAAGTCTTTGAACGTAACACGGGATTTTTGAGTGACATTGATCCTACGGTGATTGACCTCTGATCTCTGACTCTTCTAGGTGCCCCTAAGGGACCAAACCAATATGCGCCATCAGCCTCTCCCAATCTAATCATTGTTACACATAATACCACTGAGTGCTATTAACTTACCATCAGGTTATGGACTAGCTCGTGACAACACACACACTGTCTTGTATTGACACATCACATAGAGGTAAACATAAACACACTATTAAAGCTGCATTAAGGTAGATATTTCTCCTGATTTGGAGGACAAACAAAAGCAGAGGGTGAGAGTGATAAATGATGACACCTTAGCAATTACGTAGTTCCTTGGGGGTAAGGCTCTTGATCATACATCAGGATCTCTCGGTAAAAGATAACTCCAAAAGAGCTTCCATTGATTTGTCATAAGATAAGAGCGAGAGAGCGCGAGTGTTGGCATGGCAGGTATAATTCCCTTCATTCCTGTGTTCATCCTAAACACCTAATGTGTGTTTTTATGGCCTAATTCCAAGCCGGTAATCTCTCTCAATGTTCTGAAGTGTCTCCATTGGTGATTGCATCAAGAGACTGGTTTTAGTTCCCCTTGAGGGACAGAGTGGAAGGACCCCATTCTGTATCTCCTCAGCGATTCATCTGCAACTGGTCAATACAGAGTGATTGACAATGTACGTGCAATTCATACACGCCTCTGTGCAGCATAGGGCTCTTTCTAAATGTATTAAAAGGTACAGTGAGGTTCTATTTTGCAAGGTCCTATATGGGGTTCGTATTTTTGCTTCAGAGAGCAATTCCTGCTTATGTTTGGGTCCGCATGCATATGTGTGTATTGCTGAGGTCTCTTTCATCCTGGCCGATCCCCAGGGACAGGAGTCATAGTGGGCATGCACCCTACTCCGGGCCTTCTTTGATAATCTTCCCTAATTGGTCTGAGTCGCAGTCTCATGAGAAAGCTAATTAAAACAAGGTGTTGAAGGGGAAAATAACAAAATAATTGTGGTTGTGTGCGTGCATAGTTACGTGTGTGCGGGCGCGCACACTCCTGTCGATATCTGTGTACGTTCACGCGAGGCCGTGTTGCACTGAAGTCGTATTTGTTTACAAAAACATGACTCGCTTTTTTTTTTCCTGCAACTGACTCATCATGTGTTTATAAGCAAAAGATCTGATTATATTTGTTCCCGAGCAATGGTGATGTATTTCCATAAATGTAATACATGCATGTGAATGTATGCGGTTGAGTGAATGGGTTTGGAGAAAAGCAGATTTACTGCAGCTGTATAACACATTGATTGAAATCTGCCTGTTATGGAGTCGCATTGTCTCTGTGCATCCAGTCATACGTGAAGTCAATCCTGAGTGTTTCAGCTCTCAACCCTATCCTCCTCCTTACCTCAAATCTGTCTGTTCTTTATTTACTCTCTGCTCGTATGACCTTTATTTCATTTGAAGTGGTTGTTGTAATTTTAAAACCCTAATAGTTCTTATTTGTGATTTCTGTGCCCCACATTTATTTTTTTTTCCTCTCTCGTATTTGTCATTTCATTTGTGTGTATGCTCTGTTGGTTCCGCTTTGCATTAATACATTCATATTACAGAAAAAAGAGAGAGAAAGTGCTGCTGGGGTTTTGGGTTCGCTGCAGAAAAGGGAAAGGCAGAGGAAGAGTCACAGCATCAGAGAGAAACAGCGAGAGAAGAGAGTCAGAGCTTTCGAGCGAGGCACGTTGGCGCTGCACCTTTTTGTCATGACAGCCTGTTCAATTTGTTCTCTTCTTCTTCTACTTCTTCCTCTCCTTCATTTCCTTTTTCCATCACTGGCCATCTCCATTTACTTATTGAGCTGTTCTGTCATTGATCTGTCCATCGACTGGCCCTCTGATCCATCCTCCATCTGTCTACCACTGACAGACTTTTAATTGATGAGAGAGCAGGTCAAATTAAGCAATTAGGCCAAGTGGCGGAAAAAGAGACAGAGCATGTCTTTTTCAGGTAGACGGGGGGGAAGGAGGGAGGGAGGGCGAGGCGGGGTGGAGGGTGAGGAGCAAGAGGAGGGGAAGGGGTACGAATGGGAAAAAGAGGGAGAGCGAGAGGGAGATTGAGGATGTTGTGAAGGATAATGAATGCGGGAGGCATAGGCAGATGCGGAATGTTTACGCTTTTTCATTTTGGAATTTGAATGAATTTTTCATAGCTATTCATAAAAAATCCATCAATATTTCACCTGGGGAGAGTGAAGGAGAAAGAGAGGGAGACGGAGAGAAAAAAGGACCCTTACGGAATGAGTTGTCATGAAAGTCCATTGAAGCAAACAGAGTCGCTGGAGAAGAAGAGAAAAGAAGGAAGGAGGCGGGATGGAGGGATGTTTATGCCGAGGACACAAACGCCTAGATAGGGGTAGCGGTGCAGGAGGAGGGGGAGTGAGAGGAAGGGGTGAGGAGGAGGAGGAGGAGGAGGGGGCTACAACGTAAATGTCTGGGTGAGAATGAGATCGACGGCTGGTGTGGTATCTGACGGAAGGTGTATGTGTGTGTGTTTGTGTGACTGTGTGTGTGTGTGTGTGTGTGTGTGAGTGTAGCGTAGTCTGAGACAAAGCCATATCAACCACCCCCTCTAACAGCAACAGCAGGAGTGGGGTTGTGTTAATTTTCACTTTGTCAAACCCCATTATGTGAGAAGAACGTCTGATCCTTCCCATTAGCATACAGTGGGCTCAAACACCTGCGATGGGATTTCTGGTGCCTTATTGCTTTCTTCCAGGGGTGCAGGACTGGGAGTCATGAGATTTGAGGCGTCGAATCAACCAGTGGCTTTCCTTTTCGCTGCTGGCTCGCTGCTCTTATTCAATTTAAATGTAGACTAATACACATACATAAAGGCAAATTCTGACCTGGTTTAGAAATATTTCCAGGTAATAACCAAGGAACCATTGCTCTTGGAAAACATTTCCCCATTTTCATTCGCATCCTTGCTGGACTATATGAACGCAAGTGCAGTATTCACAGCTGATCCACTGATCAAGTCGCAGCCCAGTGATCAGTGACTAGTCTTGACCCCTGTAGCCTCTTGTTGAACTCTGTCCCTTCCAGACTGTACTATTAAATCTACCTCGGGGGAGGTCATGTGGGATGCCATTTGCATTAATTTATGCCAGCAGGCGGGTCAGTCATCTGTCTACAGGTAGTCAATTAAATATCTAATTAAGTGGGGAGGAGTTTGAATAATGTAGAGGTATTGACTGGCTTGGTTAGGTGGGAGGGAAGGAGGGAGGGAGGGATGACGGTTGTGTCTAAATCAGTGCCATGGCAGATGGGAGGGTGATATTAACCACTCAATGTCTGTCTTCCTACAGACGCTCATTCTACATTAGGATTACGTGGGAAACTTGTTGCAATACCTGAAACTCAGACTACAAAGTGTTTCCAAAGTCTTGGATAAGAAATAGTTGACAATTATCCAGATTTGCTTTGGTTAGTTGTCACCGCACAACTGATTTTCGGCACAGGAGATACGATATAGATAAAACAAGTATACAATGAAACTAAAAAAAGTTAAAGGGACTTGTAGAAATTAGTTTTGACTGGTGTTGTGTCGAGAAAATATAGGTGGGTTGAGCAGGCTGAGAGTTCTGTTCCCAAAGTCTGGATCAAAAGAGAAAAGGATTAAGTTTTAGGTCTAGTCTTTCTTCTGTATTAACATTGATGACTTACAAAAGAACCAAGAATTTTAAAGTGACTTAAAGTTGTACGGCTAAATAGGTCAACCTAGTAATTGAACCATTTTGGTGACCTGTCAATCTGCACTGTCAGCATTGCACAGCGTACACATGCGGGTGAAAGTGGCTGCACTTTACTGCACAGGGTTAAGTACGTGCTTTACATTAACAATCACCTGATAGTGTCAGTTAACGTGTCAACAGTCTTTTAACGTGCACTGCGGCGAACAAATACCACAGTAAGGCAATACCACCAGTACTTTGGAAGCATAGGTATGCTGTAAGTTTTGTGATAAGCTGATGAGAATTCATACAAATAAAGTTTTGGAGAAATGTTTTAAAAAAATAGAAATTAGGAGACTCCTCAGGTACCAAACCTGAATAGTCAAATTTAAACATGGGTTTATGCTAAGCTGCAGTCTGTAGCTGAAAAATGAAGCCGACGTGGAAGCACAAAAAACAGCAGTTCTCTGAATGACCACTTGAGGTTGGTTCCAAAAGTAAGTGAATCCCCATCGACTTCCATGACAGTCCACATCCCAGGAATGTTTGGATGACCCACCTCTGCCCCTCTCACGCCCCACCTCTTTGCTGATTTTGCCTCTGGCGGAGCTACCACACTGAGGTTCAAAACCACTCTTCAGGAAACTTATGGGTGACATCACAGAGGGTTTGTTCATCTTTATATATAGTCAATTATTTACACAACAGGTAATATTTAAAGATTTGATGGTGGTGATATATGTTTTTTTTTTTTTTACGTAACCTAAAATTTCAAGGCTGTCGTTTTTGCTAATAATTTTAGTTCAAAAATATTTGAGTCAAGCTTAGTGTATGTTTCACCTGCATTCCTTCAGTGGTACTTTACTGCTGTCAAACAGGTTATCAGTATGGCACTGTGCCTGTGTATTTGTATTTGTATTATACCTAATTCCACTTTCTGGCAACATAACATTAACCCCTAGTTCGATAAGCTAGTAAGCAGAGAAGAAGAAAAGGTAGAACTTTGGAAATATTTTAGGATAAGTGATGATGCTAATTGGAAACAGTAACAACTAACCTTGTAGTATACATTGTGGAAACAAGAGAGGATGTCTAGAGACAGCCAACAGTGTGTAAAAATAACAGAAGCTCTTACCCAGTACTTTGCTCTACATGACTAGTCATTGTTTGTTATAGATACGATGCGGTTTTGTCATTTTCTCTGTGCACTGTACTATCAAAGCTGCAGGGCTTCATAAAAAGGCAGATGTTACAAACACTTTGGCCTTCAGCTTCACCACTGATGTTTGGACTAGCAGCATCACCCCAACGTCTCTCATCAGTTGGCTGTGCAGTTCATTGATGTTGATTTTACTCTGTAGAGAGTTGCTCTACATGCAAAGCAGTTTCAGGACTTGCACACCAGTCAGACCACAGAGGATGATATAACACCTCACTGTTAGATGTTAAATTATGTCATTGAATACCCAAATTTAAGTACTTGTACTTAGACAAACAAAAGAGCATATCATTGCATCCCCTCTTTGAACTTTGTTTTTATCAAGGAACGTTAGTTTAGATATAGTGGAGATGCTTGCAGCCCTCAAACCATGTTCAAAAATATTTTTCTCTCTTATGCATGCTTGTGTTTGTGTAAGAATGTGTGTGCTCATGTGAAAGATTAACAGGCAGACTGAGCCTGTGCACACATGCAATATTTAAACAAAACCTGTGCAAATACAGGTGGATTACAGCTGCTAAAAGGGTCATAATTAAATCTACATAATATTTATTAACAACTCTTAATCTCCCAGTGTCTCTTTATGAAGGATTTTTGTTCTTTTTTTTTTTTTTTTTTGCACATAGTCACAGCTGTTTCTGCACACCTTTTCACTTAACCCTGCCTTCTGTAGCTTCAATTAATTAGGTGTAAAACCAGAACTGTATCACCCACAACAATGTAAACATATTGCTTGAACATGTGCTATAAAGCACACTTCTCATGTGTTTTTTTAAAAGTTGGCAGCGTTCAATTTGTATGTGGGCTCTTGGCTTGGTGCCAGCGTGATTGCTTGATTCTGTTCTAAAGTGACCATGACCGCAGATATGTCTGTGTTTATATTGTGTCACAGTGGTTTAAACACAACTATGCTGTATGGATGGTAGTGAAACCACAGATGGATAAAGATACAAGCAGAGATAAGGGGCGACAGAAGATGATTGCCCTCTTGCAGTCACACAGAAAGGCAACAGAATTCCATGCGGGTGCCTGGTTCGTTGAGGTTTCTCTGTGTAAAGGCAGCATTTTCAAAGAAATTGTGGCCATGGAAAATGAATAGATAGGAATCAGCTTGGAGCAGCATATAACCGTCTGACCCAACCCTAAAGAAGAAGGTGACAACGCCCTCAGCCCCGTCACTCTCACAACTTAGATATAGAGAGGCAAAGGGTAAGAACTAAGTCCCAGACCTTCCCTTCTTTGATGTGTAATAGAACCTGTGAGGCTCCAATGAATTAATTTAAGTTTCATTGGATTTCTTTCAGAAATATGTTATTTACTTTCAGAAAAAAAAGCAAGTTATGTCCATTTTGGGTAAATACCTGACTTCTGTCAGTCCATATTGCTCAAATAGACATGAAATAATCCAATAGAACAGATATCAGTTTGACGACAGTGCACTTATTTTACTTATTCGTGACAAAGCATCATTGTTTTTAAATTAGTGATATTGTTGATTGAAGATTAGCGGTCAATATCTAATTGTTAAACAAAGCAATTAAATGTAGTATATTAGCATGATTGTTTTTTGTCAGTGAGCTATAATCTTCACTCAGACCTATGTCACATGGAAAATGCACAAAATTCATCAAACTTTCTTAATCCATTGCTACACACACTGTAAATAACTGTTTGACTGTGTTTTGTTCATATGCGCTTCGTGTTTGGGGCAGACAGTCTGACTGATGGGCATATGGGGAGCATGGTGCTGTGGCACAGCTGACTGCCTCTGACATGACACATCGGACGGCGCCTGGGGAGTTGAGTGGAGAGTCTCCTGTTCCCCTCAGTGTTTATAGTCTCCGGGTTTGTTGTTTTCTTGTTGAGTCTTTTTGTTCCATTAGAGTTGATCAGGCTCAGTGAATCAAGATTACTCTTACTTCCGTTCTCTTCTACTTCTCCCACTCCTTCTTATTTCATCGGTCCCCCCCCCCTTTCCTCCCTCCACCCCTCCTTTGCCCCTCACTCCCCACCGGCTCCCTCCAGATGTGTTAATCAGTACTCCCTGTTAACACATGATTCACCCCATATGTCTTCTACAGCACCAGTCCTCCACTGGGGAGCTGGGATTGTGCATATGTGTGTGTGTGTGTTCACATGAGTGAGTGCAACTTTGATGTGTCTTCTCTCTTATTTTCTCTCTATTTTTGTGCGTGTGCACACGTGTGTGCATGTGTGTATGCGCTTGAAAATCCACCAGGCTTGCCCGGGCTTTCTCCAAAGGGCTGCTGCTGTCGGCTCAAATCAACCTCCTCTCCCCATGAGTGAACACACTAATCCATTTGTGTATCTGAGTACATGTTGTGTGTGTGTCTGCGTGTGTATGTAAGCATGCTAATCCAGGGGAGGGCCCTGCCTAACACCCCATGAAAACACTCCATTCACTAGCAATTAGAGGCAGGGGCCCTAGGCCCGGCACTACACTTCCACTGGGAGAGAGGGAGACAAAAGAGGGGAGGAGAGGAGGAAGAGATGAGGCTACCACAGGGACAAGAGGAGGGGCGCAGTTCTGAGTGTTTGTGTCTTTGCCATGAGGGACTGGAGGACTGGACAGGAAAAAAAGAAAGAAAAGTACAAACTTTATCTACACTGGTAGTATCATAGTATATTTAGATATATATCTATATATATACTGTGTATATGAACGTGGAAAGTAAAGCATTTCCTCCTGAGATTTTCCCGGAGCCAAGTGAGTTGCACGTCTGTCAACAAGACAGAAATGGAGAAGCTGACCAACAGATAACGTCTGTCTTCTGGTTTCTCTAGACCCATCATTAATGGATAATTGATATCTATCATGAATCTGGACTGATCTTTATCCACTGGGAGAGATTACACAGAAACACGGAGCTGGATGCAGTCATGGTTATGAGTTAACAGTCTGGAGATGATCTCTGTGGAACACAACATCTTTCTTCCATTAAAGTCTGCTGAGGGACAAGATTCATCTCTCTCTCTCTCTCTCTCTCTCTCTTTCTCTCTCTCTCTCTCGCTCTCTCTCTCTCTCTCTCTGTCTTTCTCCCTCTCTCCCTCTCTTTCTTTCTTTCTTTTTTTTTTAACTGTATATCAGAGTGTGCGCTTGTGTGTGTTGTTAAAGTTGTTGTTGCCCATGTAACCCACAGTGAACATTCATGTAAAACACTAAGTGTACCACAAGGAAACACCAGCACAGGGCACCCAAGAACCACAAACCCAACTGCACACTTGTTTATGCTTCTACAGCGTTTTCTAAAGTTATCTCCTACAAAACAAAAACACAGATCAGGAAGAAAAAGGTGTAAGTTCTGTGGGGGAGTTGTGTTTTGCTTGCATTTGTCATTGAATCATACCTGAAAATCAGACACTGTGGCCCAACCATGTGATATGCTGGGATCCTGCTGTGTCTAGTCACAATCAAGTAAACAATCAAACCAAGGTTAGTCACAGTAAGATCAATAAGGCCTTAATAACCAACAAGAAATGAGCTATTATACCTTAATTACCTCATATACAGCCCAACTTATATGTTCGATGGGTGATATTATCGACCAATATTGTCCTGTCACTGACATATCCCTGATACAAAAGTTTTACCGAACTTAATGCTTGGTGTAATTTTGAAACAGTGTCCTTATGTAGTTTGTCCAGTACTGTGGCTCTGACTCCATTGTTTGAAATATTCTCAGCACTGTTGGCAGCACATGTAGCAGAGTACGTATCATGGCTGAGCAAACAGTGTTGCACAGTTAAGATTTGTTTTCATGGTAACTTGCGAACTCGTTTGTGAAAAGCATTGTTGGATGATTCATAAATAATTACCAATACACTGACATATTGATATATATTGATTGATATTTGTGCCAAAAAATCCAGCATCAGTCTTGCTCTACTTTAAATATATTTTTAGCATTTGTATGATTGAAACTTTTGTATGGTGCTTGTCTGGAATTTGTCCTCATGCAACGTCCCTCCTACATAAGTAAGATACCAAATTAATGAGGTAACATGATATTAGAATAGCAAAAGCAGGACTAAAAGGGTGAATGTGTGCAAATGTAACAGATATATATGTATCTTTACGCAAAAAGAACTGGAACTTTTCAGGCACGGTGCCATGGTAATGCCAGCAAGAACGGAGTGATCCCATGTTCTTATTTTTTATATGTTAGTGCAATTCACACAATTGTTTCTTGATTTACTGATTATTATGCTGATGTTAATTTATTAGCAGTGAATTTGGTTTCTTAAGCTTAGTGCAACTCCAACATTTATTTAAACTGCATTTTGATATAAGTATGTCTGAAGGGAATGTGGTAACTGATTGTTATTCAATGAATTGTTAGACAAGTGTAAGCTCTGACATCCTGGTGGTGCTAAATGAAGCTGTTTTTTTTCTCTCTCTCTCTCTCTCTTTCATTTTTTAATCAAAATTCAATCCAGTCCATATTTTTTGAAGATGTGGATTTACAAGCAGAGGGACATATGGACTGAGAACCAGCCTCACCCTACAGCAAGTCTAATAACATAGCACAGATATACACATATTTTCACAGAAGGGACATATGGACAGAAGAGAAAACACATTCATGAGGAGATACATCCTGTTCTTTCAGGGATGTGGTGAAAATAAAATAGATGTAGACTTTGGTGATTGGTGAGGGTATAGGAGTTTAAGGAAAAGTTTACTGTCTTTAAAAAAAAATGGCTTAGTTATATGTCTAAGGTCATTATTAACTTAGAATGTGCAAGTGTAATAAGGAAGCTGTGTTTACACCATACTGTAAAGGCTATCCTCTAAAGTTCCTTCACCTCTCTACCACAGAATGGGGCTACCACAGATCTAGTACTTATGGCAGTTTGCCACAGAGCCACAGATACTTTGGACTCAAAGTATTGTATATTTCTAGGCTTTATCAAAAAAATAATAGAGCAAACCAAACAAACACGATTGATGCTGTGAGCTGGCTTGGAGTCATCTTTCAAGCTATTTGCTTCCTTTCATTGCTTAAGTATTTTAAATGATCTGCTTCTCTCTCCTTAACTGTTATTAAGCTTAAAGGGTTTTAGCCAAAAAATGACAAGATTTGTTTAAGCAAAGAAGAAAAATGCAAAGGCTTATTGTTATTACAGTGACATACAGGTAACAGCTGGAGTTGAATGCAGTGTAAGAGCAAAGGGAGGCTGAAGTCTAGAGAGTGTGTATTAAGTGCTGTTAAGGAGGGCAAATATAAATGATATGAAGCAGAAAAGTGCAGAACAGATTAGCTCACAATAACATATACAGCATGTTTCCTATGCTGGCTTGAGCGTGCCTGGCACGATTCACCTTAAGTGCTAATGCATGAAACAAAGCTTTCTGCGAGACATACGGCACCACTGCATAAACACGCACACTCCACTGTTTTCATTAATGTGTTGTGGACAGACACGCAACTGTCCATGCATAACCAGTCGTGCAGCGGAGCAAGTGGCGCCTTCAAATCATCGCCATGGGCCATAACCTTGAGAACTCCAGTTGAAAACGTTTCCCCCTACTTTTTTTTTTATTTATTTATTTTTTTATCGCTATTTATGTTGACAGCGCCTTGGCTGCTTAGAACACTCAATCTATCAAAGCATTTCTGCCTGTTTCAAAACTGCTTCAGTGGCTTTTAGAGAAACAAAAAAGTGCCTTTAAACATGAATGAAACACTATTGCTTTTGAACTCAGAGGTCCCTTGCAGTACCTTCCTCTCTCTACCTCTCTATCCATCGTTTCTCCTCCCTCCTGTCTTTTCTGCCAGCTTTAATTTTTAATGCTTGTTCCTGAATAGGTTTGTAATAAAGAATAGGTACAGTAAGTAGCATAAAATATTGATTTTGTACATTTCCTTATGAATTTTTATTCTGTGGAATGATTAAATTTTTCATATTTTCTGCACTTGGGAGATTTCTGATGAATTCATCTCTGTTTATTGTGTGTGAGCACACAACTGGTGTTCCCAATTTGGGGGAATGAATAATTCAGCCAGTGTTCTGTGTGTGTATATGTATGTGTGTGTGTGTGTGTGTGTGCGTGTGTGTGCGCATGTGTTTGTGTGTGTTTTTGTAGTGCTGGGTTCAGGTGTACAGAGCTTGCTCACAAAGGTAAGACAAAAGTGTGTATTTGAGTCTAGCAAAGGGATCCTTTCTCCCCCAGACAAAATAAATCTGAGGTTGGTTAACAGCCAAGGAGGATACAGTGAGAACAAGAGAGAGAAGGAGTGTGTGTCTGTGTGTGTGTATATATGATGTTGTGTATGTCTTTCCTTGAGGCTAGCTGTGAAGCGATAATTAACACAATGGTATGATTAGCCATGCAGACCAGTGGCCACAGGCTCCCCAAAGAGACAGAGGGGGAATGAAGAGAAGAAAATTTAAAAGGAAAAATAATTTCTCTCTATTTCTACTGTCTGCTGCTGTACTTAGACTGGATCACTCTACAGTCTTCAGATCATTTTAATGCACTGCTTTAAATCAGTTTACGCTTGCCTCTAGACAGCTCAGTGTCATAACCTCCAGTACACACACACACCACTGTTGTCTGGTTTATGCACTCACATGCACCAAGTCCACAATGCAGAACACAGACATGGGATAATAGAGATAAGTGATGCAGATGAGTAAAACGCTTATGGTTAGTCTTACTGAAAACATGGCTCTGAAATAAAGACTCCAAATGTGGGTATGATAAGGCACGATAAAGCAAACAATAGATCTCTCTCCTGACCATCCCAAACGACTTCATCTCTGACTTCTGATGGTAAAACTAATATCTAAGAGTGACACATCTCATATCGCGTCTGGACTCGATAGCAGACATCAACTTTTATTGGTTTCAGTGAGAACCGTAATTGCACAATGGTAAAAAGATCAAAAATAATCTCTTAGATGAAATGCCAGAGGGGGGGAAGGACTTCATTTGTAAGTGAATTGTGAAGCGAATGTGTTTTGAGGGGACCTTGAGCGTGAGCTTGAATGGGATCGATGCGTGTTTGGGAAAGCCAATGGTGATCAATGAGAATGGATTTAGCGAGAGGGTGGGTGCGTCGCAGCACTACAGCGACTGAAGCTGCTGAAATAGACTTTATGAATATTAAACAGCATGGGGTCGATACCGGGGGACAGGGCTGCTACAGTCAACACAGTGACACTATGGTGGCTTTATGCATGGGTGGGTGTTTTGGAAAAAAAAAAGAAAAAATATATATATATTTGCAGGATATCCAGATATCTGAAATTCAAACTAGTATTCAAACAAAATAATTGACTCTCGTAATGAATATTTTTCCCTGAAAAATGAGTCGGTCATGAGTTCATCCATCACCCAAAGTGTTTCCAAACTGCCGACACAAACATTGCCCACACTGGTCCACCCCACCAACCACACCTCCAGCCCCCCTACTGCTGACAAGCTGAGTGGTGTGATGGGAGAGCGTAGTAAATAAATGAATAAGCAGACAAAGCGTGTTTACAGTACAATGTGACCTCTCTCCTAATATCAGCCAGGCTCTCTCTGCACCCCCAATGGATGAACTTGAGGCCTGTTCAAGGGTATACTTGTATAATGATAAGCCTAGCGTGTATGTGTGTGGGTGGGTGAATGAATGAATGACTGAGTGAATAATATACCAGCTATTAGAGAAACAAATTGGGCTGGTGTTACCTTGCTTGAGTTGAGTGTGGGGTGCTGTCACTAATATGTTCTGACATGGTCCCCCAAGACCTAAGGGGTAGTGCGTGTGTGTGTGTGTGTGTGTGTGTGTGTGTGTGTGTATGTCTACATGTTCACACAGACTTGCCTCCACAGCACACCTCTCACAAAGGCTGATTGGTTGCGGTTTGGGATCTTTGCATATTAGCGCTTTTAAGTATTCCTGGTACCACAGGTCTTCACTGATCCAAGATTTTGGGCCAGATAGAAACACACTCATGAAAAACCTACCTTAACCTGATATGCATCCATTAATTTTAATGCTAAAAGAGCTCGAAAACATTCATACTTGGCCCACACCTGAACCAAAACGTGCTCAACCTGGACAAACCCTGATAGTTAGAAAACACCAACATTGCCAATAATGAGCAGACAAAAATATGTCAGTATTACCAGGAAGAGGTTTTCATAGGTCCACTGTTTTCTATTATTTAAAATCGATTAAAACACCAGGAATAACGTCATGTTTTGATAATAATGTTTTTTTTGTCATACCTAACAATGACAAGCAATAAAATCTGGTAAAAAAGCCTGCAGTGACATTTTTTTGTTGACTTAGGAAAAGCAGAAACAATGTTTTTCACTTAAATTAGGTTGTGGTTAACTTGTTGGCAAATACAGTCGTGACT
>NW_007578454.1:72530-81883 GCF_000690725.1 Stegastes partitus
GTTTTCTGAAGAAAATTGGGTCTTTCGCTCTTAGATAGTCCACTGTTGTTCATTAGCGAGTCACTTATTTGTTCATCTGCCTTTTGTTGGTGAGCAGGTATTGTGCTGTGGGCTCAGCACAGTTAATTTTTTTCCCCCCAATGATAAAACTGTCTGATGCTATGAGAGCAGTGAAATTGAACCAGAACAGTAAAGTTGCAGGACTAGGGAAAGAAAAATAAGCTAAAATGCACTATAAAGCCCTCTAAAGCTGTGGGGAATTGTAGAATCGGATGATCATTTTTTGAGTGTTCGGTAATATGACTGATCCTTTTTGCATTAAATGTTGTTACTTAATATGTTGCTACCTTAAAAAATATTGATTACATCAATGCTAAACCAAATTCTTGTTATATGCAGTTTAAACACAAGCATTGCTCAGTCTGAAATTGTTTTTGTTGACAACTTGCTGACCAAAGACTAAGTAAACAAAATAATGAACCGGTACAAACTTTTGAATCTTAATGAGGTTTGATAACCAGCTAAACCTCTTGCTGCACTGCTGTCATAAATGCACCTTTTTCCGAGTGTGTGCTAGATTGTTCTCAGCAAACATGCATCCTCGCATAACACGTGCGCACACTTCTCTCGCCTGTGCCGCTCAGTGGTGAGTTAATGATGTCAGTGTTTGCCCTGGCCTCTGCACCGCTGGGCTGTAGTCCCAGAACTGGGAGTCTGGGGAGCTCAGACTCCGGTGTCCTCCCTGTAATACCTCCTAAAGCTCTAGCTGAACTGGCAACAGGGCATCCAGCCAGCTCATAATCTAAGACATTGCAATCCATTAGCTTGAAAAAGCACAGCGACAACCGATTGTGCGTGGATGTGGACCCGAGAGATGGTTGCATCCCAGTTTGCCTCATCCTCACTTCAGTCTGTCTCTGTGTCAGAATCAGTGGTCAAAGTTCACATTTTTGGCTCACAGCACCAAGGACTCTGAACCACTACAATAAACACACATCTGCTCAGCTGCTTTACTTTAACAGTCACTTTGCATGAGTGTTAGTGCATACATATGTGCATATTATTATTTCATGTGCATGTGTTTTTTCTTTTTCTTTTTGTGCAAGTTTTCCCTGTTGTCAGTCGTTGCACATGCAAGCTTCCTTATTGACCTGTCAACAACGCTGCAAACACTTTTAAGAACAACAGATGTCAATACAAACACACACACACACACACACGCACACACATTACATTGATTACTTGTAGCATCTCTTCCAAATGGGCTACCCAGCAGAGGAGACCTGAAGACTCCCGAGGGAGCAGGTGGAAGGCTTGAAGTAGTTAAGAAAGAAAACAGCAGAGTGGAGGAAATTAAGTCCTTGATGCAAATGGATAAACTTGTAGTTTAGATTGTAAGCAAGTAATTTGGCTGCTTTACCGGGATGCACACACACACACACACACGCGCACACACGCACACAGGCATATTAGTTTTTACCTGGAGTGCTTCTTCTGGCTTATTTCATAGTGCCTGTATACTTAAGAGAGCTGTGTGGATCTACGAGGCAGTCTGAACCTGCTTGGTTTGTGCACTAGTCTCTTTTATCTGTGAGTGCGTGTGTGTGTGTGTGTGTGTGTGAATGTGAGACTATCTGAGGAGTCCAAGGCCGTCTCTCCGTGGTGTGGAGATCAATGTAACCGGTCTGGCTTTGAGATGGAGGGAGCTGTCAGACCTGAATTAGATGTTAAATCTTTTCGACAAAATGTATTGTGTTCAGAATTTATCATGTGCTGTTTCCAGCGCACTGATCTATGTTGCAGTTGGTGTGTGTGTGTGTGTGTGTGTGTTTGTGTGCGCACGTGCAAGTGTGCGATACTGCAAAGGACCGCTCAGAGTGTACTGTCTCAGGGCTGTCAGGAAAAACATGATAGATTCTTGTCATGGTTCTCTTTTACAGCAGTTACTTTCTACTTCTCTTTTTGTTTTGCTTTCTTAACGTTTTTACTTTCATGCTTTCGCCTCTTGTCTTTCTGACCTTCTCGAATCAACCCCACAGTTTCGTCTGTCCTTACTGTTTCCATGTTTTTTTGTTATGCATGTCTTCCTCCCAGGCAGCCCTCCAAGGCAGTCATGTTTCATATATCTGTCTTCCTTCAAACTGTATATCTTAGAGCAAAGGTATAACCCATCCATCCCTGTTCTAGTGGCCAAGGCTCCCCACCATTCTCCGTCTTTATCCATCACTTTTCACCTCATCACTCCCACTCCTGCTCTGTGTGCTCATGCGCCAGTATGTCTGTCTGCTGATTATGGAGCTGAGTGTCTGGCTAACTGCAATTTATCTGCTAACTACAATACCAGCTATGTTTTTCTCCACTGAACGTTAACTCTTTTCCCTCCCTTCTTTTGGTTAAGATATGCCAGTTAGCTGTAGATCATAGTTCATAAGTGTTTTTTCTTCTTCTTCTTGGTTTTTGTCACAGACGATTGTTGGGCTGTCCTCAATAAAATATTTGAAAAATAAACACACGAAGGCAAGCAAACATACTTCAAATGAACAATAAAAAAATGCCATCACTATGGTCAAAGCCTTGCAACCGTCATCCAAAACCATTGATGAATGAATCTGTTTACAGGACCTGGGGGCAAAAATGAGCTGTGGACCCCTGCTGACCCTTGCCCACGCTTTGTCTCTCTGCAGTATTATTGTGTCATCTTCAAATAAACAAATGAAACATAAATGTATTAAGTGATTTGAACCACAAAAAAGAGTTTGACACAGAGCCCTTCAACAAAACAGCATTGCAAAGTAAGGCGATACTGCAAGAACCAACCAAACATCTTTTTATTTTTTATTTTTTAACCTCAGTTTAAGCTAGAAAATGTTCAAATGATCTCAAACTACATGACACAGTTAACCCAGGGCAGGAAAGGGTTTCTGGAATTGCAGCATGTTACTTTTTATATGGTACACTAAGGCTGCAACTAACAATTATTTTAATTACTTATTAGGCTACCTGTTAGTTTTGCGAGTATTTGATTATTTGGTTCATCTGTAGAATGTTAGGAAATAGACAAAAAAGAAAATGCCTGTCACAATTTCACAGAGCTTGTTATGTATTTTTTCCAACCTAAAATGCTAATCTTCTTCTTCTTCTTCTTCTTCTTCTTCTTCTGCAACTACATGATTGTAGGAGTCGGCGCCTGTGACTACAGCTGTAAGCAGGTGAACAGTGGCATCTAATCGCTCATATTATGAATTTAACCTTTCCATCCTTCACCTCAGTTCCGCTCAATACACACATACACACACATACATGCGCACACAAATTTGCCCCACATGCCTCCTCTGGTGGTACAATACAGCACGAGTGGAGGCTTTCATTGGGCATAGTGGTCCCAGTGAGAAGTCGACCGGAGCAATTAACAGAAAGATGAAAGACACCAGGCTGCCTGCTGAATAATTAAGACTGGTTTGATGAGCATGGAGGGGCTCGAGGGGAAGGTTGAATATAACCCTTTACTCCACGGGTGTGTCCAGTGCTACAAAATGTGCTATTTGGACGTGAGTAAATAAGTTTGTGCTTTTGTATTGATCGATTGACTTTTAATACAAGATTGAAGAGCGTGAATTGACTTCCAGGCAGCCTCGAAGTGAAGCGGCGTTTCAGACCACACAGTAGCACCGAGAACAGTCCAGAAATTAGATATTGCTCTCCTCAGGGCAGTTAAGTTATCCCGGGGTAGTACGCTGAGAGCGGGCCCAGACGTGGCGGGTGATGTTCAGTCGTAGCGGTGTACCGTTATGCAAACTACACAGCGGGCTCATTAGGCTCATTGATCGGCCAGTTTCTGTGGAGGTACAACATAAAGGAGAGGCGAAAACACCGGCACACGAAGGGAAGAGTTTGATCGGTAAATTTGAAAGAAAAATGAGTACTGCAGGCATTGTGAGATACAAGCGGGGAGAATAAAGGGAGCAAGAGACGAAGGCAGACGCAGCAAACAGGAACTCTCCCAGGAGTGTTACAGCCAAATGTATTTAAATGTATTCTGCTAATTACAAAACTCTAAACACATACACGCTGATGCAAACACTGTCTGGCATTTTGTAGCACCGTTGTACCGAGGTAATTACATGCGCTTGCTTTACACACCGCGTGTGTGTCTTTGTGTTTATGTACGCGCGCGGGTGTTTTCATAAGTGCGTGTGTGCGGGTGTGTCTGAGAGAGGGGAAGATAAAAACAGACTTACATGCGGGAGACACGATAAGCGCAGCCTTTTCCACAAAGATTAAGTACTATGGATTAAAGCCGAACATGCGGGTGGTTGGCTGTTCTCTCTCCCAAGTGAAGATGAATCAAGACACTATTATAGCTCAAACAAAAAACATTTACTGTAGCGATTTACTTCAAAACAACTTCAATGTCTTTGGGGAATCTTATCTCCATTAACACCAAAGTAATGTAAAAACATATCTGAAAGTATTTTTGAACACTGATCCTTCAATGGTTCTCTTACTTTCACCAAAGGTTTCGTGTAAAGGACGGAGTCAGTTTAGTGATTTGGTGACAGGGAAAGGAACAGAAAAGAGGACGAAATGACAGAGAAAGCGCGGAGGATGGTGTGCTTTTATCTGACTGCTAATCTAACTGATCAGATGAAAGGTAGCTCTCAATAGCTTCTCTCTAACCACCTGCTTGTGTGACCTCCTCATTGATTTATTGACCAGCGTCTGTCTGGACATTGGCTGGACACACACCTCTTACAGTCCCCTTTCACTCCCCACCATCTCCTGCACTTCATCTACTCCCCCCTCCATCCATTTCCTATTATATCCATCACACTGCTGTTCATGTGGCTGTCTGGCTGACAGTCAGCTGTCCATCCAGGGTAAAAATATGAGGCAGCTGTTGGTGGGTTTATATTTGATGGCCAGTGTGTGTTTTGTACCACCATTACTGGCAAGTTGCGGTCACTTATTGCAACCCTGTCTCAACAGAATTAGGTTTCTATACAACTAAACTGCACTTGCAATTACATTATGAGGGGAATTTAATTGCGTTTAGAAAAAAGCGTAATTTGACAAATCTGACGTTGGGGGGGGAAAGTAGCCGCTTTAAAAGACACAAAATCCATGTTTCATAGAGACGTAAACCGGCAACCGGACTTTCACCCAGAAGATCAGGGTTTGTGTCCCACCAGAAACAAGCAACCATCAGTCTCAGACAGTTGTTGCTTACTTTTGTCTTTCACTCGCTTTGTGTAGGTTGTGGAAAATATTGCACACTTTTACATGCTGGAAGCTTGGTTAAGGTTCGGCACCAGAGTCAGAGTTGGTTAGGGTGAGGGAAAATATCATGGTTTGGTTAGCTGAAAAGCAGTGGCACTAAAGCAGCAGAATGAATGGTGTTTGTGATACGCTACAAACAAAAATAATCCAGAAGAAAGAACACTTCCCTCAAAATGTAACTAAGCATTCATTTTAGTTGTATTGGAACATCATTTTGTGGACAGTGGGTTGCTTCCTTACTTGTTGTGAACCAGTCAGAAGACTGTCCTCTGACATCTTTTTTTAAATTTTATTGCTAATATCGCTTTTTTGAGAACTATGTAGCCATGCTAGATTTTGTATTGCATTGTATCATGCAGCCCTATTAAAAACATTACCCACAGAGACATTTCAGGATTTTAGTCACTTTTCCTTACAGAAAGTAGGTGAACTAAGGTGATTGAAACATAGTAGTAATTAGAGCTTGATGTTTACTGTTAAAATACAAAAATAAAAAGTGGATTATCAATTCATGTTTCTTTAGAACCCGGACATTTTGTTGAGCAGCGAGTTTCAATGTAGATCTTTTCGCTAATTATTCTGCATTTGCTGTTTGTGTTTCTTGACATCAGTCAGATAGTCGGCCAGCTAGCATTAGCAACATAGAAATTCAGGTAGAGTGAATGAAGCAGAGTTCACACAATGTTTCGTTGACTTTTGTGGTTTTATCTGTGTTAACCACAGATGATTCCTCGTTGGCAAACGGTTCACATCGTTGTGCTGAGTCTTTGTTTTGATCCGTTCCTCTCAAAGGTGTGACTGTTAAATTCACCACCTCGAGTCACAACAGTATTGTAGCAGGTGCATATGCAGTGAAACCATACATGCTGCCGTTTTCAGGACAGTTGTAAGTCTAGACAGCGAATGTAGTCAGTTGTCGTCTATATTGCTTTTTTTTTTGCAACAATGTACTTTTTTTTGCGAGCTGCTCTGGATTTTCAGAATGTAGAGATCTTGTGAAAAAACAAATTGAATCAAATTAATTTGATACATGCCCAATCATATAATCGTACTGATCTAAGTATAGGATGATGTTTAAGGCTGTGAAGAGGGAGAAAACATTTTTGCCTGTATTGTGATGATTTATGGATATTTATTTTGTAGTTTATGAATTAAATATATGCACAGAAGGGAAACTACGAGTGTGAACCACCAAGACATCTGATACAGCAATGATCAACACAAACATCTTGGAGGATACATGTAACATCCTATGATTTATATCATTATTGTTCATTGTGTTTAAATGTTTGAAGTTTTTTATCCAGACATACCGTTCGGCTAATTTAGTTTTATAGTGGTTGGACTGAAGCATGGTCTTGGCCTTGAACACTCCTCTCCTCTCCCACTTATTGCAATTTTTCAGTCAGTTTTATTGGTATTTAAGTATGGTTTGTGTGTTGTGTGTCCACAGTTGAATCAAATTACTAAAACAGTTAACCTTCCCTGTTTTGAGTTTTTAAATCCTAAATACTCACAGATGCTTGTCCATGTTGCTATGACTTGGACCATCATGTGGTCAGAACAAGGCAGTGTAATTTGAACTAAATTGCAAAGAGAAGCCTATTTCTACAGTGGGAACAGTGGGGAAATGAGGGGAAGAGAGCAAGGAGAAGAGAAAGAAAGACATGTCTCCAGGGATGCATTTTAATTCACTGAATTGCCCTATATTCCCTTGCAGTTTTTGTTTTGATGATGGTGACGCTTTGCATATCTTCACCCTCCAAGCATAGAGGATGTGCACAGGAGGGGGACCTGTGTGTTTGTGTGTGTGTGTGTGTGAGTGTGTTTTCTGCCTTCCAGCATCAGGGTATTGTATTCTACTACACTGGACGGGCAAAGGGAAGTAGGGATTGTGACGACATTAATTAGAGACACGGGGAAAAGAGGAGGGCAAGATTAGAAATCTTTGAGCAGGTGGAAAAAAAGAAAATATCAATGTTTGGCTGAGTGGGGGGCACTCAAAAGTCACCAAGAGGTGCAAAATAGGTGTGTTGAGAAAGGTTAAACTTGGTAAAAATGCTTTTTGACATTCAGGAGCAACAACCTGTCAAGAACAGGTCACACATTATTTTTGTCTCTTTTGAAAACAGAAGCACTTCTTACTACTTCACTCATCACTGTCAAAGTATGTTTTAGCAACATAGAGGAAAAGATGATTCTCAGGGCAGCAGCTCTCCTGTTTCTATATGATATAACTGAAACAAGTTACAAGGGCCTGCATTGGAAAAACAATGTGTACAAACAGTCTATGGAAATGTACTACTTTGTTGTAAACAAGTAGCGTGGTAACAGGACAATGTAACTGCCCAAACAAAGCCGAGAAAATAATTTTATACTAAATACACTGAGATTCAGAATTATAAGAAGAAAAGGAGGAGCACCATTTACGTTTCATACAAACCCAACCGTTATTCTGAGAAGACTGACTTACAGCAAACATTTTCTTTTGTCTTCAGGCTGTGAAACTACATTCTGCTGTTCCAGAGCAGCATGACAGTTATTAAAAGATGTTTTGAAATGAAATGCGCGCCCTGTGGCTTAGATGTGACATGTCAAGTTCATTCACTCTGATGTCCAAATTTCAGGGAATGCAGCTACAGTGTCCAGGTGCAAGTTAACGTAGCATTGATGGCTGTAATGGCTGTAACAGCAGTCGGTTGACAGAGGTTTTTGTAGGAATTTGTAGGAGTCTTTCCTCTGAGTTTGATAAGTCAATCATCAGTCACCAGCAGGGGAACTTTTCGCCTCAAATACACCGCAGCATCTCTTGTCGCGGACTGAACGGTGGTCACCCTAGTAACCAAAATATTTTTATTACTTGTATTAGTCTAGGCACATCAGATAATTAAAAACATTAACTGTAAAATTTTAAAAAACAAAGTGTACCAGCACATGATTTCTTAATTATCACATTGACATAGTTTTCAACCACACTCTATGCTACAACAGCATGATAGAATTTCTGAAACTCAGTTTTGGTTTTTGTACCTTTTTTTTTGTATGTTTTTATCTTTACTATCATCTTCAAGAAAGATACTCTTTAAAATGTCTCATATCCCAGATGTAGATTAGAGATTTATCCGTCAGAGAAAAGATCTTTGACATAGGTTTTTTTTGTTTTGTTTTTTTAATGCTTACGAAATGTTCAACTTGTTAAGTTTTTGTCTGATGAGTAGTGTTCCATGTGTATGACCTCATGTAATGCAGGATTTTCCCAACCATTATAGGCCTTAAGCACAATGTCTAAACATTTTTGAACGAGGTGATATATTATAGTCCACGTAGCTTTTATTGTTTAATACTTGAAAAAAAATATTCATTCATTCAGTTTGATGAAAATAAAAATGCAGAAGCTTGTGGGGTGATTTTATAAATATACAGCTTTCAGTCAAAGTAATCAGTGTTTTGCATGCCTAACCATGATTTGACAATATACATCGCTCACACGAGAGAACAGGTGGAACACAGACTTAATCTGCCACTTTAGATGGCTGTGCAAAGACTTAGTGAAGAGAAGACATCCATACTTGCAAGCTGTTGTGGATTAAACAAGCTGGTACGAATCAGTAATTAAACCTAACAGTGGTTTCTTGGCTTTAATTCCATAATCAAAGTGAAACTGTAATTTAGACGTCCCCACTTGTTGAAAGTGTGTACTAAAATTGTGGCAGACGAGATTTGTGAGATGGGGTGCGAACAGGCAAACTCCTCACTGAATCATGTTGCTAAAATAGTAGTGCCTAACTGGTCTGTTGGTGACACTCCCCCTACTGCACCTCTCCTCCCACTGTGGTGTAGTGCAAAAAAACCTCCAGAAAATGCCACTTCAGTGGTGCCCACACAGTGCTAGAGCCTGCTGATGTAACTTGTTACACAGAATCTGCATCCAAAAGTGCCAGTTTATCTCTGTGTTCATTGCTTTGTTTAGGCTACAGTAAGAGCGGGCAACAGGAGTCCCTCGCTGTATGTCTATTATTGGAGCTGAGAAACAGTTAACTTGGATTAAATGGGCTAAGATCTGCGTGACTGGCTTT
>NW_007578454.1:81914-83674 GCF_000690725.1 Stegastes partitus
GCGCGCAAGTGTAGTGTTGTGTCGTACTGGGAAGAGCAGTTGAAAAAAAAAAAAAAGATTTATTTTTGTTAGTTTTATGGCCACAGTGAAACTCCAGGCCTATCCTGGCAGACTGCCCACCCACCTTTATTCCAGATGTTACCATGGTGAAACTTATGGGTGGTATCCTGGCAACCAGACAGCGGTTTGGGAGCTGGAGACGACTGTTGTATGAGAGTGATAGATAGATTACGAGAGAGAGAGAGAAAATTGAATAGTCTCCGCGCTTTCTGTGTTGTTCTTCCCCCTCCAGAGGCCAAGGTCTGGTGTTGATTTAAGCCCTGTCTTAATGTGATTATCACCCCAATGTTAAGGGCTCTGCTCATTCCCTCTGCAACATTGATTTCCATTTAAAACTGTAATTGAGAGGAACAAACATTGGTATTAGCTATTCTCACTCTCCATTGCTCTCTTGTGCTCTTTCTCACAGCATAGACTGCTTAGTTTTTCAGAAGTCACAGAGGGAGAATTTGGTTGGCTGAAGGCCAGAGACGAGGCTGGTTCCTGGGAGCAGAGAGGAGGAAACTGGGATTTTGCCAAAGGCTGTTAACTGCTGGGCATATGATGGACCAGGGCAACACACTGTCCCACATTGTCTCACAGTGACATAGCTATGGTGATCCTGACCTGTATACCATGTCTATAGATTTGTCTTTAGGCTCTTGGTCTGCAATGAGATTCCCATATGGTGAGCTGTGGTTTGGCGTGTCTCCAAAGCAATGTTAACTCTTCGAGACAGATATGGAGGCAAAGCAGCAGATTAACCTTTCGAGTACAGACAGAAAAGTGACATGGGGGAGTCCACCCAGCAAAGTTGGGACTTTTATTCAGCATATTGTAAGAACTGGACAGAAACTTCAACACTTGTTCTCATAAACATATTTGGAATTTGCAATAACAGTAAATGTAACTACGGATGCAGACAATAATAACAGTCCTCTGGACCTGGTGAGACGTCAAGCAGCGGTTCAGTCATTCTCCTCGCTTTTGCCTTTGTGGATCAATAACTCTCTATACCTGCATTTATATGCAGTGATGCCGTTGAGGAGAGGGATGGGGGATGAGCAGGTGAGGAGTGTATGAAGAATATTTTGACTAAAGAGAAAGTGACAAAAAAGAAATCAACATTAGAGAAGGAAGAAGGATGTGAGAGAGATACATGTTCAAACAACAGGATAGAAAGAGAAAGGAAAGAGAAATAATAGCAGCTGATACATTGCGTTAATGTTGAAGAAAAAAAAAACAGATGAATTGGCTAATTAGTTTAGGCCAAATCATGGAGGTGTTTCTTATTGGCTAGACAGATTGATGCACTTTCCTCTCATTTGCATAATCATTCTCATCATCGAAATAAATACGCACACTGGGAGAGAAACTGAGAGTTCACAGAGAGAAATGGAACAGTGGAATAGTTGACAATTATGCAAAGTATAATTAAGGGACAAGTTGGCACTTTCAACTGTGCAGCAGTGTTAGTGTATCTTCATTACCACCCACCAACTCGAACACAAAAGCGTGTAGCAGAATGGCATGAAACTTGGTGCCATTACCTTGAGACAACAATGAACTACAGTCGGTCAGCGCCATTACTGCAGCGACATCCTACCCACTTTGTTTCTTCAAGTCTTTTCAGAGTGCACCTCAGTGTGTGCACTTACGGAGGAGGATTCAAGGGCAGAGCTAAGTGATATTCTATGAGGGAGTGTGATTGTGGAGGGGGG
>NW_007578454.1:83699-119740 GCF_000690725.1 Stegastes partitus
GGGGGGAGCACAAAGGGAGAGAGAGAAGAAGAGGAGGGTGAAGAGACGGAGACAGCGGCGGTAGATGCTGCGAAGATAGCGGCATTGTTGGGGACCTTTTTTGTTGTTTGGTGTTTTTGTTCCCCTCATCATTCCCCCACCTCCTCCAAGTACAAAAGAATAAGAGAGTTGACATTCAGCACTGGTGTGAGGAAGCCAGGCAAATGACAAAACGCAACGCACCCTACCACTGCTGTCACCTGTGTGTGGGTGTTTTTTTTTTTTTTTTTTAACGCCTATGTTTGGGTGTGTGTGTGTGTGCATGTGTACACCCTTGGGTACCAGACAAACAGTCCAGACATTTTGTACTCAAGGACAAACTCACCAAGGACCTGAAGGTTTTCTCCCTCTTCCAGTTCTGCTTGTAGCCCATGTTTCTCTTGTCTTCTACGTTTACTGACCACATTTAGACAAGATTCTCTACCCGTTCGTATGTTCAACAGCTACTTTTTCCCATCAACGGGTGGACTGTATCGATTCACATCTTGTCCTTCACCTTGTTGGGAGGCAGCGATGCGACCAGTCCTGCAGGGCGCTTGGTGCCGGGTCGCTGTTGGCATGTGGTCTCCAGCGCTGCAGGCCCCATTGAAATGCCAGCTGAGTGTCTGAAAGAGAGACAACCTCACTGATCAATCAGGAATCTCCTCATTCATTATTCACAGTGAGCCCATCCAATAGCTCAGAGCCCAGGGCCACCACACACTGTCATCAATGCCGCCATTGATTATCAGGCCTCATCAGCGTTTGTTTGGCTTGTCAAATCAATGCCTTTTTAACGGCATGCCGTCCCTGCAGGAGACCACAGATGAATATTTCATATCCACTCTGATCCAATCATAATTCAAAGCATATCACACAGCTAACTCTCCTGTTGTTATGAGAAATACTTTTGTGTTCATTGTTGTTTGATAGTTTTTTCCGGCACCGGTATAGTCAGTATAAATAGATGAAGTCAGAGGAAAAAATGGGGGGGAAAAAATGCATCTTGAACCACTTTATTGAAGTCTTCTACCTATCAATAGTGCAGGCTCTCCAATGATTCCTGCGAATTAGGAAGCATTGTCAAGAATGGATAATTACTTTGTGTTGATCATCAGGTAGTTTTGCATATTGTTGCGCAAACACTTGCGATAATCATTTTTGTCATTGCTCGTGCGTTTCCTAACTTTGTTTTCTCCAGGAGCAGTCCAAGAATCAGCTAGTTTTGCTTTGGAGTTGTTTTCAATGAGCTTTATGAATTTATTGGATTTATGGTAATAATACACAAGATGGTAACTGTTAAACATTATGTGAGGACTTGTGATTAATCTAAAAGCTGGCAAAAGTTTGAGGGGATTTCTTTTAATGAGTAAAAGATGTGCAGTCTACTTGAGGCTTGGCCTGACAGCACTGATGGGAAATGAGAGGCTAAATGAAACTGTAAGCATGTTTAACGATATTGCAAATTTGACTGAACGGCTTTCAGTTAAATCCTCCTGACTTTAACAGTTTATCAGCTGCAGTTATCTCAGAGTTAAATATTTCTGCCTTTTTATTTTGACTCCAGCTTCACCCCGAATCCACCTGTTTGTGTAGCGGTTATGACAGGTCAGTGCAGAAAAACTAGTGCTGACAGGCAAGGCTTTGCTGGGAAATGGAGAAAGAGCACTCCCCTCCTTGTACAGTGTGTGCGTCTGTGTGTGTGTGTGTGTGTGTGTGTGTGTGTGTTTGTATGTGCATAAATCCCCATGACAGGAAGTCAGCAGGAAATGGAGGGACTTCCACAGCAGTGTTTACTTTTACATTTCAGCGAAAAATATCTGGCTTCATTCTAAACAGATAGATGGCATATGAACAAAGGAGGAATCTCATATGCCCCTCAAAAGGAAATAAGGAATGTAAACATTATGTACCAGACTAATATTTTTGTTTGTGGTTTTCTATTCAAGGCCATGTGGATATGTGCGAATATCACCGCTTTTAGGATGTTTGGACACCAGCTGTGTGCATGTGTGACAGGTCAAAAGCCCTACAACATGCACAAGCACTACACCAGCGAATAAGACCCGGCGTCTTCTTGTCCATCATGACTACAGTCCTGTTGTGTTTTGAGCAGGAATCAGCTACAGCAATGTATGTACGCTTACAGAACAGCTCTTTGCTTCTTTCTGCTATCTGGATTATCTTGCACTAAAGATGCAGACAAAGGAGGTGCTTGCTAAACAAAGAGGTTTTGATGGCATTAAACCACAAACACAAACATGCACATGTGTCTCACAAATCCCTCAGAACCATGTCAGTGACTCGCGACCAGTTTCTGTAATCATGAAAGCTGGAACACAGTTCAAACACAATTCATCACCTCTGTATCCTTAACTGTTCCCCCTGTTGTTCACCTCTGTTTTTTTTTTCCGCCTTTCATCTCTTTATCTCGCACTCTCTCCCTCTCTTTTCTTTGTTTGTTTGAGAGAATTAGTTAGATAGGGGAGCTCTGAGGACTGTGTTTACTGTAAAGCACATTCATGACACATCTTTCCCTTTTTCTGATGTGTGTGAGAGAGAGAAATGAGAGACAAACCCGTCCTTGTTTTAAAGGTGTCTCACATTGCTGCATGTCCCTTGTTAAATCGCCATTCGCGCTCCCTCCGTCCCTCCGTCCCTCCGTCCCTCCGTCGCTTTCTCACACTCCCTCATCCCTCCTTACCCCCATGGTGATTTTCCCCTGTTTCTCAAAGGCATTTCAACGTTCGCCCCAGGCACATCTTTTGTTCTTTCGTTCTGTCTCCCTCCTGTTAACACTCCGACTGCAGTGACTGTGCCCCTAGCCAGGAAACACAGGCTGGCCTGAAGCTCTGTTTAAGGCAATAGCACGGGGTGCAGACAGACACGCTAACACACAGACACATTAGGATGTAGACACACTTTCTGTCTGTATCTGTCTCTATTTCTCTCTCACGCACACACACACACAAGTACACATGGCGTCCTCTACCTGGGGCTATGAATCAATGAAAGCAAGCTCTGAAGTGTTTGACCTCTGAGTCTGGCTGTTGTGCGTCAGCAGGTATTTTCACTCATAATATCGCCACCAGGGAAGAAGCACACACCCACACAGTGGTATACACAGATGAACATGACCTAGCAACTAGCGAGGAATTAGCTGAAAGAGAAATTAATAATTATATTTTTTTTATAAAATCAAAACACAGAACTGGTTCAGATTCTATGTTTTCCGTTCAAATATGGTGTTTCACTGTTTTTGCAAGTTCATTGTAGATTCAAATGTGTGATTGTTTTGAGTCAAAGCATTTTATTTTCATTGGAGAAATTGATCATCCTATTAATAAAAGTCTAATGTAAATTTTGCTCTTCCTGATATAGTTCTTACTGCAATAAAAAAGGTCTAAGGAATAGTTGAACATTTTGAAAAATGTGCCCGTTTGTGTGTATGCTCAATGTGAAGCTGCAAACAGCAGACTGTTGCAGCAGGAAACAGCCAGTCTGGTTTCCTCCCAAGGTAACAACATCCACCCACCAGCATCTCAAAAGTCACGTATTAATATGTGACATTTCTTTTTTTTTAATCTGTACAGAGACCAAAGAGTAAAGACAACAAATTTTAGTTTCATGGGGTGTTTGTGCTTCGGTATTTATTAGCTGAGAGAAGAGACGCCTGGTGCGAAGCTGATGTAACCGCCTGCTGGCTGTCGCTTCCTATTTAACACAAAGACATTAGACTGGTAGCAAACTTTTTTATTTTTTTATTTTTTTTTATCAAATTCTAGACAAGAAAGCAAATAAGTCCTTACCCTAACACAGCTACTTTTAAGTCTGAGACATTTTTCTAAGAACAAAGTCAGTGTTGCTGCAATATATAGATATATCTAAAGTTTACATCAGGTTTGAACAAATAAAAAGCTACAGTGGTTTGTAAATGAAGCAGGTTAAAACAAGCATTTGTTGGTCTTAATCAAAACACGCATTTTTAAAAAATCTGAATAACCTCAGAAGCCAAGGAAGGAAGCCACAAATAGTCAAATGAAAATCTGTTGTGAATTGTGTCTTATGCAAGTATTCTGGTCTTGTGAGTGTTTGTATATGAGCAAGCATGTGTGTATACGGCAAGAGTGTTTTTATGTGTGATTTGTGAGTGTCTGTGTGTGTGAGTGTGTGAGAAAGAGACTGGCTGAGAGGGAGAGTGTGTTTAGTTCTCCCTGAGTGGGTTAGATCTGATAAGGCTGACAGCCACAGGTTGATATTCCTGAGAGCAGCCAGCCTCTCCTCTTCACACCGCATGGCTGACACACAGACCTACAGAAAGAAATAAGATTTATGTCTCTCTTTGTAGAATGTTTTGAAATATATATATAGAAAAAAGAGGTGGAATCTTTGTGATATTTTTTTCCACAGGCATGCACAAAGAGCTGTTGAGCCATTGCAGGTGATTGCAAGTTTATGCATTTGCGGTTTTGTATTGGAACAGTCACTGTCATTACAGAATTAAGCAGACCTGGGAATTAGCCAGCAGACACTTTGCCATGCAAATGCACCAATGGGAAAAGTCTGTGTGTGTGTGTGTCAGTGTGACAGTTACTCTCATATTCACCACACCTCAAAGGCAACGTGTTCTCTCCGAGGCCTACTTCAAACACAGCCCCGGGCTGTCTGTTTGCGCTCTGGTCATATCTGCCTATCTACTTGTATTCTTCACACTGCTTCTGATTTGTCTCCCACAGGAGTGACACCACCCACCAAACGGCACATCTACATCTTAATGTGCATAGATTTTATCTGTCTAATTTCCCATATGGCTCAGAAATATAAACACACACTGGTGATCTGACATACAACGGCCCATCATATTCACATCATTGCTTTGCTCAGTGCAACAACAACTTGGGAAAACAAACATCCACAAATGCACACAGAGACAGACACACACATGCAAAGCACCCTCCACTGCTTTTATTTTGCCTATGATGTGAGCCCTTGGAGAGGGCAAAGCAGTGGCACAATGACATTGAGGAGAAGCACAGAGCCTTGTGTATATAGAATGAAAGAAGAGAGAAGGAGAGAGGAGAGAAAAGGCTGCACCCTTATTCAATTAGCGGCACTGGCCCGGAGTAATTACTTCTACTCTCCCTAATTCCCATGTAAATTTGCGACGAGCACTGCACTATTTTAATACAATTTAGCGCCACTTTGACTGGATGCCAGTGCTGTACACACGTAAGATGATCTGCATGTGTGTGTGTGTGTGTGCGTGCATGCATGCGTGTGTGTGTGTGTGTATAACAGCAGGTTTGTGTAAGGGACATAACCAAAGAAGAAAGATGAACCCTTTGTGTGATTCTGCTGTAGAGAGAGGCAGCGCGAGTCTGAGAATAAACAGAGAGATGAGGAGGGCACTAAAGGGAGAGAAGGTCTGTAGTGATGACACAATGATCAGATAAGATCTGCAGTGGGACCTGACTCACTCTGTCTGTCCTGTGGGAACAGCAGCTCTGACTCTTTCCTACAAATCTGCTGTCACCTCTCTCCTGGCTGCCGCACACGCATGCTCAGAGGAAACACTCAAATTACAACCCAGCATATCCGCAAAATAAAGAGGAACTTGTTGGAAATGTTTTGAATTAAAAAGGTTTTGATTTTTGGCCCAAAGGCTAAACAATACTAACACGTTTGAATCAGTTTGTAACCCACAGAGTCTCTTAGCCTCCTGTGCAGTGCAGGTGAGCCGGAGAGGTGATAAAAAGTAAATCCCAATCTGTGCTGCTATCTCTTCCCCGTATCGATTTTCCCTAGCCAATAAATTGTCTGCTTAGAAAATTGTCTAATTAGCCCGCTAATTGGTCCGTATAATTAGCCATTTTAGGATATTGTCTGGGATGAATAATATCGGTCTGTGTCAAAGACTCCCCGATAGCCATTCCCACACTGCACATCTTTCTGCCCACCACAGACACACAAATCGATGCCCAGTCTATGTGTCTCTGCTGGGCCACAAGTGGATGGATGGACAAATGGACTGAAAGAAAAACAGGTGCACAGGTGGATGGATTGGCATGAGAAAAATTGTGCAAACAGACCACTGCACAGACAGACGTGTGTATAATCAAACAGCTGTGAAGCAGAGACTAACATTGACGAGGATGAGCACAAATTTTACATTTCTCACCATTTTTGAAAATGTTGTGCGTCTCTCAGTCATTTTTGTGACTCGCTTGTAAATTTGCTGGATGGAAAGTCGACTCCCTGAAATCGTGTCATGCATTTTCACAGTAACTTGCATGAGTCAATATAAAAGTGGCATGAAATATTTATTAAAACGTGGATGCGACACACTTTGAAATACGACAAAGAAATCAGGTGAAAAATGTGTGAAGCTGTTGGTGGAGAAGAGGTAAACATGGACTCTGCTCTTTATAAGAATGGCCAGTGGTCTAATAAAAGTAATGTTAATAGTTGAGTGGATTCAAGTTTTTGTCTTACCACAGATTATTGCGTTAATTTAGGACTTTCTGGCCTTATACTGTGTCAGGTCCCAGAAAGAACCTACAAAGAAGGGAATTCCCAAGATCATGCAAAACCTGGCCACATTTGTTTTTAATTTCCACGAGCATATGAACAGAGTACAATAAAGAACAGATCAAGACTTTAATTGGATTTATTTTAGTTGATACCGATCCATTAAAACACGCCTGGTTTAATTCACCTCACCATGACCTCATTTCGATGCCTCCTGGGATCTCCCGACACGTTTGAGATCATTGGTGCAGCTTTAGTTCAGGGTAATTAATTTGCAGACTCCTCACACTAGGCAATAACGAAATCTTACCATCAAACCTGACCAAGCCTTTGACGGGGGATTCCCTCTCTAAGTCATCCGCGGGGCTTGTGAGAATTGCCAAATATGGTGTGGTACAGTCTGACATTCATCCAGCATGTCTGACTCCTGATTTACTAGAAAACAGACGAGCAGAGAGGCAGACAGGGCAGTAGGACGCGTCACAAGCTCTGCATGTCACTTGAAAGGAAGAACGGTGTGTTTTAAACCCAAGCAGTGAGACAGGAAGAAGGGCCAAGCTATGTTTGGTGCAAAGCCGGGACGTTGTTTATTGATTTGTGTACGGTCTCTGTGAACTTTATTTGAGGTGAAAACAGGCCATGCATGGCCATCTCAACTGTGTATATGGGTAAGCACAAGGCTGAATCTCCAGGGGTGGGGACTGTGGTGTTCTGTGTATGTGTGTGTGATCACATTTGCAGGTGTGTCTCAGCTGTTGAGGTGATTTAGTTTGTGGTGAGCACCCTTTGACTACTTGAATGGCCTCTGACTTCTTTCACCCCACTTTTTTTTTTTTTTTTTTTGGTACCTTCCGCTCTGTTTCTCTCTCACATAAATAAAATGAAGAATCTCTTTACCTGTCCTATATTTGCAGGTTTTACTGCACACAAAGCAGCTGTATGTGGCTGTACGGTGCATAGATTTGTACGAGAGCTGGGCAGATGTCACCTGTTTTTCTGTGTGTGGAAATCCCCAGCTCCCCAGGCCCTGCTGCGCAATGCAATGACTCACTCATAATTTCAAGTGTGCCTTTGGCTGTGTGTGGTGTGCATGTCTCTGAGTGTGAGCGTGCACCGGTGCGAGAAGCGTGATTACCGTTGTATTTGTATGCAGGTATATTGTGCGCTGTGTGCATAAATGCTTTGAGTGTGTGTGTGTGTGTGAGCTTGTTTGTGTGTGTTCTGTGTTTTGGGATGCTTTGTTTTAGGCAATTAGGACACGCATACAAACATGTGGTAACTTTTAAACAACTCTCATTTTTCATAAATGCTTTGTTAGCCCTGGAAACAAACTAACCATCTGAAATAAATGATCACAGTCCAGGGCTTTTGTGTGCCGAAGTATATCGCTGTGTGTGTGTGTGTGTGTGTGTGGCGATGCTGTGCGGGTCTGTAATGGTCTCTGTGTGTGTGTGTGTGTGTGTGTGTGTGTGTGTGTTTGGTGGTAACCTTTGACATTTACAGTTGTTACCCTCTGACCTTATTAATGTTGTCTTGCACTCATCGGACCCACAAGACTTTCTTTTTTCCTCCCTTCCTTTTTGTATTCAGTGCAGCTCTTGTGCTCCTCCTCTCATGTGTCTACATTTGCTTTGAGTTATCAAAGTATTCAAAGCAATTTCTGCTCTGGCACAGAACAACATTTTCTGTCTTGCTTTCGTAACATTCAAATTAACATCTTGTCCCTCTTTCCCCTCTTCAGGATCGTTCCATCTTTCTGTCCCGGTTTGGCCCTCATGTATGTTCTCCACTTTTCTCTCCACAAACTCTTGCTCTTTCTCTTCCTCTCACAGTCTTCTTCTTTTTTTTTTTTTAATTATTATTAAAGGCAGCACTTTGCCTATCTGTAAGTGGGAGGCGTATTCTTATACAGGTCTGAGCCACTTTCATTTATTCAATTCAATTGCCTGAATTCATAGGCGTAATGACAAATGGAATAAAATTAAATATTTACAATAGGCAGAACACCCCAGCATGTCGTCTGTACATGCACAAAGAGAAAAGGTGACTGCCGTTCAACAGCCAAGGACACTCTCTCTTCTTTCTTTCGGTATCTCCATGGTTCTGACATAGTGGCAGTGACATGTGGGTGTGTGCAAAGAAGAAGCTGCACACACACACATGGATAGACTGTTTCTGTATTGTTTTTTTTTTATTTTTTTAGGCTGCAATATGCACACACATGCTCAGATATCTGGGTACAGACACATATGCTTAGGCCATCGACACTTACCCGCACAACCTCTCTCTCTCTTTTTCTGTCACACACACACACACACACACACGCTAGATAATATACACAAGTTGCTGGCACTCTGATATGTGCTGCTGGATTGATCCAACTCTTTTATCTGCTAAATAACTTACCATCGATTGAGCGGGGGACGGAGGAGGTGGAGGAGTAAGAAGAAAAAGAGGAGGAGGAGGAGGGAGACATGGATGTGTAGAGAGAATTAAAGCTTACCAATATCCAGGAGCTGTCCGCACCGCCTGAACAAGTCACCATGTTACACACAGCAGAGAGAGGAGTATATGATAAAAACAGATGCAAGTCGAAAAAGTACTGGCATGGAAAAAAAAAGGTTTGATTTTAGTAACAGCGTTCCTACTGTGGATTGATACGAATATAGATTTAATTCCTTAATTCCCCCTCCAGCGTGTGTCCTTATGAGTCTGGACTCTAACAGGTACTATCTATTTCTTCATCATTTGAGGGGAGCCTGAGGAAAAGTGTAATAGTGGCCCTCTCCTCAGCCTCAGGGGAGCCCGCTCTACACCCATAGAGGGTTCAGAGGCTAATTGGATATATCACTGTGAAAAACATTTAAAATCCCAAATCAATACCTGCCTCTTTAATGCTTTTCCTGAATAAGTGCTCCTCTCTATTGCTACTGACCCCCTCTCTGTCTCCCCACTCAGACCCTGTCTCCTGTACAATCCCTCACCGCCTATAGGGGCCAAGAGATGCGTGTAGGGGTCAATGAGTAAAGGGCTACTGGGGGCCAAAACAGAGTGAGCCCCACGGGGGTCTTAGAATTGAATGGTAGCCGGCGATGTACGTGTAAGCGCTCACTAGAAATAACATGTAACTTAACATTTCTTCGTGACAAGAACGGTGCATACAACAGCACATAAAGGGCAGAATAGCGGCAACAGGGCAGACGGCTTGTAATTAGCTACATGCCAAGTTCTGTGTGTTCTGGCTGAAATTCTTACAAGAACAGCTTTGTAAGTGTTTATGTGCTTGTGTACGTCGGTGGTAGTTTGGGTCGGGGTGCCCAAGTTTGCACAGGCAGTTAGTTGCTGTGTATGTGTAGCACAGGAGAGAAGAATTGCGTAAAAACAAACAGATGTCCGGAGCATCTTCATGTGCACATCTGCCTGCACCTGAGCCATACGTAAGATTTTTGGGTTAGAGGTCAGCAACAACTTAAAAAAACCCCCCTCCTCTTAACACACAGAGAAAAACTCTTGTTTTTTTACTACCTCCAGCCATGCAAAAGGGGTTTTTCCATTTTTTTTCTCCAGGATCAAAGAGCCTGTCACGTTCAATACTTCATCTGTTTAAGCACCGGTGCTGTGGTTAGTGATTATTTTTGTCACTGAGCAGTCTCGTTTGGTAAGTGAGTGTCAGAAAATGGTGAAAAATTTGAATCCAAATTGACAGAGTCTAGGTCATGTCTTGAACTATATTCAATAAGCCGATCAATGCCAGCAAATATTTACAGTTCAACGACTTGATCAGAATAGTCGTCTGTTTCTTTCCGTCTATCATTCCTAGTGTTTATGCTTGTTTGCTTTGCAGAATGAACTTCGCATCTCATCTTGTGTGAAAATCTTTTTCAGGCTCTCGCCGAAAGCCTCTTCAACACATTTCTTGCCATGTTTCCTCTTTCTCTTCTGCATCGTGTCTCTTCTGAGGTCCATCTTCAGCGAGTCACGAAGAGGTCTGTTTCAAAGTTGGCAAACTCTCTGCTATAGCCCCACTGCTGCCTTGACAGGATGCTAAAGGGGGTGATGGTGAGCTCTTAGCTAAATGTTTCCAGTAGCGATCAGTAGCAGGTTTGGAAATTGGGAAAACTCATAGATAAAAATCACTATTTGCATGTCCTGTTTGTATTCACTGCCAGTGATCAAATCTCTGATCGAATGCAGGATGCTGGAGCCCGGTTAAGCAGAACCCCCCTGTTGTGCTCTGCCCCTCTTTTTCACGTGGCGTGCGTGTTCGCGTCGACTCCGCGTCCTTATGTGTGTGCACGGATTTGGATTTGTACAAGCTTTAGGGATCAGTTTCTGACTGCTAGTGTTTCATACTGCCAACATTATTGCCTTTGACATAGTTTCATTTCCAGAAAAACAGGAAGCAGAGATGGTTGTCTTGCACTTCTGTCCCAGCGGCTGCAGTTAATGTGACCCTGGATGTGCATTGATGTACGTGTGTGCGGTGTGTTTGCGTATGTGGGGTTTGTATGTGGGTGTGCGTATGTAGGGATATACAGCATGTGATAGTAGGTCAACTTTCTACTGTTTCCGTCTTACAGTCGGTTTTCAATATGTTGCTCTGAGTTTAAGGGTTATTTTAGTGACATTTGATCCCCTTCAGTTTTTCCCCTGCAATCCCTTTTGTACAACCGTGACTCGGGGTCGTGAACCAGAGTGTCCTGTCACTCGTGGTCAAGAAGTGGAAGTGGGTCATTATAAGCAAGCCCTGTTCTGCACAAACGTGTTACATCTGACACTCTGTTTTCATTGGAGTTTGCCTGCCCTCTGCTTACAGTTTCACCCCCTCATCTCCTCTCCCATTCCCTCCCCCGCCAAGTTCCCTCCTCCATTTTCTCCCTCCCTCCCCCTCTTCCCACTCCTTCCTTCCTCTGTTTGCTTTTGCTCCCTTGATTCACTTTCAGTGCCAACTTCTACCCTTTCTTTGTCAAATTACTCTCCCTCGCTCTCTTTACTGTGTCTGCTTGACTGCAAAAGAGAGGCTGGGGAGAGGAAAGCAGGGGAGGGAAAATTGCGAGGAGGGAGACATCATGTTAACTAGCAACTTAATGGCAAATGTGATTTTCCGAAGCTCTGTGGCTTTCTGCGACTAAATACAGCGATGATTGCTGTTAAGTTGAGGTTTAACGTTAGGCTGGAACGAAAAAGCTGAGAAATAAGCACAGAATAAAAGTTCACAGTTTTTTTTTTGTCACAATGATGTTTATGCTTGCCAGTGGTCCCATTTTGCTGCTTTAGTCCGAAGCCTGTGCTGCATTATTTACCTCACCTGTGCGTGACGATCGAGAAACGTAATGCGTTTTATATTGTCGCCCGTGTTAACAGGTTCAAACAGCCACACAGCCTGCGTGAGATGCACGTCTGAGGTGTGGTTCGAGCCTCACTGCTGCACCATGTCATCTGGAGGCTGAGCTTACTTCTCACGCATGAGGTGAGTTGTTCTCAGCATAAATATGGGAAAAAGATCCGTTGATAGTCATATTGCATCATACCAGCAACATATACCTTCCACTATAGTAGCAATGTCTAGGGTATATATGCATATGTGACAGAGGTTGAAGAAATGTATATATTTTAGCTATTGCATATTTTAACGGAGAAATTGGAGGCTACATGTACTTTAGAAACCTAATTTAGGCAACAAATATAGTATGTGAATATTTGGGAAGTATTTTCCCAGAGTGCGGTCTCTCTCCCTCTTTGTCTCAGAATGAGGGTAAACTAAATGAAATATAAATTAAATGAAATCAAACATGAAGTAATAGCCATTATTAAAACAAACTTACTGTAGAAAGTTAGGGCAGGTATTAGCAGCTCCACAGCAGCAACACTGCAGGTGTGAACACATCTGGGCCGCAGCAGTTCGGCAAGTCCTAACTAACAAGCGAGTTAAGCTGTGTGGCAAAAGTGCGACTTCACATTCTGCCCATTTTTTTTTTATCAAAGAGCATTTTGCTAAACTGGTATTATTAGAAACTGGGCTTCAGCTCAAACATCTCCCTCAATAAATAAACTATTACTTCTCATTCATTGAGGTGAATGTGTTATCAGATCGGCTAGGGAGCATTAACAAAGAATTAAGGGCCTAGTGCTTGCTTAATCATACAAAGCAAGCATGACTTAGAAAATAAACAATCCATAGTCAGGACATGTTAAGCCTTAAATCAGTTGTGTCTCTATGAGTTTCATTATTTACACTTTTTCGGTATGATGTTGGTGTTGCAGCGAAGGGGTATTATTTGTTAATATTAAAGTTCATTACTTTTTTTTGATTGATGAATTAGTAGCTTTGTTTGCAAGATACAGAAAATAATGAAAATGCTTGCATTTACTACGCAGTCCTGTACACTCATCCTGTTGCTTTTTTCAATCACTGCAACAACTAAATCCTGAGCTAGATTTCTCTGTCTTGTACAGTATGTTCAAGGAGCGATCTTATTTTCGCTTCTCACTTCCACAGAACAGAAGAGCATATGAAGAATCCTAAATTTAGAAAAAACATTGCTAGGGTGATGTTTGATCATCAGTATCGTTTTAAGACATTTTGAAATGAAACTTAAACTGCACACAGACACACACACATAGATAATCTTCCACACATAATTGTCCCAACTGTGTCCTTTTGAATTTTTCCGCAGGGTGCATCTTATTTTGTCTGTGTGTGTGTGTGTGTGTGTGTGTGTGTGCACGCAGACTGGACAGGTCATCTTGACTGTGACTGATGGGTGGAGACACACTCCATACAGTTTGAACAAGCCAGAGATTGACATGACAACCCTTCACCGTTAACCCCCGAAAGGCAGAGCAGTTGTGTAATCTGTTATGTTAGTTTGAGCTCGTCTCCTTTGTGATGACACATTTCTAAATGCCAACACAACCATGTATGTAGCCATAGGAGACCACAGACAAAAGATCAGTGCAGGAGACTACATAAGGTTTTAGTTTTTCCAGGTTACTGTCTTCATACAAGCAATGTATGTGAAAAAAATTTAAATTCCTATCCAAAATACAACAATTAAAGCTTCAAATGTGGACAAAAACAAATTAACTTCACATGTGGGGGGGAGACCTTTTCAAAGAGGAACCATCAAAATATACTCAACTTCTCTAAATCTCTCTCATCCAAAGTAACTTGTACTTTTTTTTTCTACATATTTTGAGTTGTGTCTCCAGGAATTGGCCAACTGCTGAGATTAAAGTGAAAATAAAGTTCCAGCGATTAATATAGAAAGAGGACCTAGGAGGTGTCCCAGATGTACGTGTTTGCATGTGTCTGCCATTTTTTATGATTTGTGTGCAGCTACATGTCTTCCTTATTCCAGACACTGTTTTCAGGCTGTTTTCCATTTATATGCTTTCTGCCTTTTTAAACAAAGGAAGAATTTTCTGACTAAAACTGATTTTGTAGAACTGCAAGTCTCATTCGCCCTAAGTTCACACTTCCCAGATAAATACTGCAGGATAGTCTTACACAATGCACGGTCTACAAACACAGATGCACACATATGGTGAAATTCCATGTCGCTCCATCTATTGTGCGTTTAGCCAAACATGTAGTCTATGTTATTGCGCAAAGAACAGCTGGCTACACAATAACAAGTGGATGAAAAATTCCCTAATAAGATCACATGACGTTGGGCCCCCAGCATTCTTATAGTTTCTCCGACAGACAGACGCACACATAAATACACACACAGAATTACGTGCACACACTTATTGCTCATGCCCTCCTCCATTTCAAATCATTTGCCAGATGCCCCCACTTCAACTGCTGTTAATCATATTATCTGGAATCCCTAGCACTTAAATCCATAACTGCTGTGTGTATTAATCGCAGGGAATCTCGTTATCATGTCTATATTAATTAAAGCCATCTGCTAGGGATGAGGTGAGGGTGGGGGTAAGGGGGGGGGGACAGAGCGGAGGGGTGGGGGCACGTCAAGCTGTTTGCGTTTGAAGGGATTCGACTTGATGTTTGGGAAGACGGCAGTTCGCTATTTTAGGTAATTTTGTGCCTAGCTGAAACTTTAAACTTTGCTGCACTCTGATTGCGGGTGACGACTCAGGCAACACTAAGAGAGCTGCACAGTGAGTTCATTGCTGGTAGTTGTAACATGACTTGACAAGCACTTCCTGGTTCAGTGTCACAGCAATCCTCTTTAGCTGGTGATCATATATCCATCTGTCTCTGCTGTCAGACTACATTATTCATTCATGGCATGAACACATGCACATGTAGGCTTTAACTTTCTGTCTGTAGTCCCGAGGAGGCGAATGGAATCAGACATTTAGAGACTGGAAAGAAGGGAACTGAAGTCTTCGGCGTGCTACGTTTCAATCAGGAGCTCCCACCACACAGGAGGGCTGTTTGACTGCCCGTAAGTGATGGCGCTAAAGCATCTCGTCTCTCCTCATGAAGGAGTTGCCCTGGAGGAGGAAGAAGCAAGCGCGAGAGTGAAGTTCAAAACAAAATAATATTGAACTCAGCATTATTCAGAAAAGGAAATGCCGTTAAGTTTTGATATGTTGCCTTTTCTGCAGTAAGGTATGGCTCCAAGGCAGACAACAGTCAAAGAGAGAGGTGGAGTTACGCCGGGTAGATGGAAGATGGGAAAGGCATGTTAGATGGAAGTATAAAGGGAACAGAGCAGTGTACTGTATATAGCCTCCCACATCCATCCATCCATCTATCGCCTTTGCCAGCCCCTCCCTCCCTCTGTTCACACCCTTCCTTCATCTCTCAAACTTCAAGGCACTGTGGAGGGAAAACATGTCAGTAACTGGGGGCGTAATCCTGGGCGGCCAGTGCGTCTCGCTCAAACATGCACAACAAATACACGCTATTGCGCACACGAGGCCTCGTCTGAATGACAGTTGATCAGGAGTGCCTGCCAGCGCCCTCCTCCTCTCCTCTGCACTCCCTCCTCTCATCTCGGCACTCATCTGATTTGATCCATTAGCATTCTTTTCTCTGTGTTGTTCGTGCTACTGTCAGGCTCGGTGGCACAGCCTCAGTCTGAAGCAGTTGAACTGTCGCCTGGGGGGCCTCACCTGAAAGGGCTGACAGCTGCCTGCATAATCAGCCGCTCCGTCTGGATCCTGATTGGCCTAGACCACAGAGCAAGTGGGGGGCAGGGGCAGGTGGTGGGTGGCTTCACAATTGGAGAATGGGCTTGCCTTGAAGATGCACATGAGAAATGAGAGTAGCGGAGAAATGTAAGGTGTGGAGGTGGTGTGGAGGTAGGGGAGCAGAGAGGAGCAACTACAAAGCTGGTGTGATGTTTACAAATTGTGAATACGTTTTTCTGACCACAACATCAGAATCACGTACATTGGGAAACTTACCACCAGGAGTTAATGTACTCTCGAACTGGTATTAACTTCCCACACGTTAGGGCGTTTTAAGACTAACAGATTAGAGAAAGAGGAAGGACATTTGTGTGTTTGGTTTTTCTGTGGAAGAACCAACTGAAAACTGTAAAATACAGGAATAGCGAGAGAACAGATGATGATGACTTTCATTTTGGGTAGTGACAAGCTGATCGTGGGAAAATATAGAGAAAATGCTCATGTAAAAATGCAACTCGAGCGTATGTACCTTTCAATATTATATTTCCTCTTGGACTTTCAATAGAAGTGACACAGTTTGAGTTAACATCACCGCGATGATTTACAATTTTTTCTACACAGTGACATTTTCAGTTCGGACTGTGAGAAATAATTTACAGGAAAGCTCACTTCCTTTGCTCGAATCGTTTTGTGAAATCGGGGCTTGATCGCACAAAGCACACAAAAATTAAATTACAGGGCCTCCTTCCGTCAATCTAATCCACTTCAAATAGTGCTTTAGATTCTGCTGTCCTGCCCTTGACCCCTGCCCCTGACACCTGGCTCAGAGCAGAGAAGGGCTCCTGTGCTGAAGCCCTAAAATAGATCTGTCACATTTCACATCCCGGTGTTTTTGTCCCCTCCTCTGGCCCACCCTGACCCACACAACAGCCCCTCTGTTAGCCTCTGTTTGCTCTGGAGAGAGCCCTGCACCCTCACAAACCCTCAGCCCGGGCCCACCCTAAACCTCTTTTTCTATTTCGTTGGAAGCTTTGCCTCTGTCCACTTTTCTCCGACTCCGCTGCTCATCTCTTTTCTTTCTGCCGCTGCCTGTATTGCTCCTTATTTTTCCTCTTATTTCTCCTTGTCTTCATGCTTTGTTCAGTTTTTTCTGTTCCTCCCTCAGTGTTTCCAATCCATACCTCCTTTTGTAGCTTTTACTCCACTATTACTCACTCTCCCGTGAGATCAATTTACCTGTGCGTGGCCGAATCTTTTTCCTCGCACAGGACTCCTCTGTATGCGACTGTTATGGAGTCCTCTCCTCTTCTGTCTTCTCTCCTGTCATTCACCGGCTCTTCATCTCCACAGCTAAGCCTTCCAGAGCTTCTGCTAACTTTCTGGCTCCCTACTCATTTCAAATTCAATTAAACCTCCGGAGATTCAACTAACTTTTAAAAGGATCGGGGCATATCTCACCGTCTCTTTCATTCACTGTAACTTTACGGGATCCTCCCACTCTTTTTTTTTCCCCTCTCTTCCCTGATTTCTCCTTCTCCCTCTTTCTTTCGCACTTTGCGTGCCACAACCTTACCTCCAATCCTCTATTTCTCTTGTTTCACTGCCCCTACCTTTTCTCTCCGCTCTCCCTGCAGCTGTCTAAATGGTCAGCGTTGTCCAGGTACATGTTATTCTTGGTCGAGGACAGAAGTAGGGCATGGAGTTGTACTCTGTGGGAACAGGACTTAACAAACCTTTTCAAGGGAGGGGGGAGTGGATTTCTCCAAAACAAACCTCATCAGTCTTCTACCAATCTTTTCTTAACCTGACCAGAGGTGATATTACCCAACTCATGTCTCAATCCACATCGCTGTATATCCTATCACACAAATCACACCACTGTGCTGCAGACGTTCAGTGGATCCAAGATAAATATAGGTGATTTTGGTTGAGGCCCGTGTGTGCTCAGGCTGAGCGTTTACAGGTGTTTTGCAGGTGTGGATCCAAGATAAATATAGGTGATTTTGGTTGAGGCCCGTGTGTGCTCAGGCTGAGCGTTTACAGGTGTTTTGCAGGTGTCTGGCTCTGGACGAAGCAAAAGTATACAAATGCTTGCTATGAAACAAAACGTACTCTTTTTTTGGGGTTTTGCAGTGGTGAAAGGGCTGTCAGCCTTCATGCTCTTTGTTTTACTTTCAGTTCATCAGAAGACGTTTGGATGACCGCAAGTTGTCCAGTGTGACATTGTGGTGATGCACTTTACAGCAATTGTCGGCCACAAACTCGTGATGGATCATCTAGCCGATCTCGTCTTCCTTTTTCTCATCGGTAATTGGTGAATTAAAAATGACTTGTTTGCATGACCGTAATGAGATTGCGGTGGGTAAATGAGGACATATGTTTTTGTTTTTGGTCAGGGCCGAGCTGTACACACAAACATTGTTACAGTTTAATGGCTGCTAAGTGACTTGGCCCATGATTGATGTGTGACTGTAATGCCAGTCAATGGCCCGTATAAAGAGAAGTGGAATATATTTTATAGTGTTTAATTTAAATACAATACAATAGAGTTGGTCATAAAACGGCTCTGAACATGCAAATGCAAGAAACGATAATGAAGGCTTAATTGGATGAATTATTGATTAAGTTTCTGAAATGCAGCTTTGTTATTTTACCCACATGAAAACATTTTTTATATACAAATTTGAGCTGCTTTTTTTTTTCTTTCTTTCTTTCTTTCTTTTAGCACCACCTTCCTTCTTTCATTTTTATATTGTGCTTTGCTAAGCTGTGTGTATGTGTGCCACAGTGTGAATCTCTGGGTCGTGTCCCAGCTTGCATCGCTCCACAGTAAATCACAGCCAGAGTTTTTAACGTCTTCTCCAGTGTGCCTGGGAGAGTCATTAACACACACTAGAATTACAGAACACTCCTCAGCAACCGTACCTACTATGTGTGTGTGTGTGTGTCTATGCCTTTTTGTGTGTGTATGTGTTTCTTTTTTCTTTTTTTTTTTCTCTTACCTCAGCCGCTGTATGTTCAGGTGTTGCCAACCATTCTTGTTAAAACAGTGTCAGAAAGTCCAGTCCTATTGCATGTACTCTGTACTCGTCCCACCACATGTAAGCATTCAGTGTTTAACATACATTTGACTGCCATTTAATTCTGTGCTGGACTATCATTTCCATAGGATCATATCCATATACTATTATTAGTCTGGACCCTCCAGGGATTACTCCAGAGGTTACCCTCTGGTAAAGGTGGGAGGCCAATTGCCCTGCCTCCAAGCTGACATGGTTATTGGAGCAGCTATAGCACCATAGGGATCTATCAGAGAGGAGAGGGGGGTCCAGTGTCTTTTACAGTGGAATCCCACAACTGATGCAGATAAGGTCAAGTCATCTGTCACTACACTCATCATACTCAACACGATACCGTCCACCAGCTCTCGATGGCCTTACATCCCATATTCATCCACGCTATCTGTGTCATGTTCCATTTTACTGTTTGGTCTTTACTCGCTGATGTCACGTGTGTGTGTGTTTTTGTGTGTACACAAGCTCAGATGGCAAGTTTCTCCTATTTGGTCACTGGCACGAAGCGTGCTACATCCGCACACACTGGAGTTTAAATATTGACTGTCCTTGCGTGGACACATGTATGTTTGGGGAAAGAGAGAACAAGAGGCAGGGACATTAAAAAGTAAAGTCTTATTATTGTATTAGTACAGTGCAGGAGATACAATAGTCCAAGTTCAAGGTTCAGATGTCGCCGGTCTGAGTGGGAACTTTCGAGGTCGAGCAAGTCCTCCCACACACTAAAGGAATGACACATTGTTAGGAGTTATGTGTGAAGAGCAGATTGTGATTTTGGACACATAAATCCTGTCACCAGTCATAGAAACCTATTTCTCCTTTTTGCAGTAGCAGTGCTTGGGGAGACCTCCTTAAGAGTTAAACAGCCAACTGTGGAGATTGTTAAAGGACCAGCTTCCTTGAAATGTAGTTTGTCAGTTGTGGTCTTCATGGGAATTATTGTATGTGGCATTTACTTGCTGATATTTGGATAATAGACTGTAAGAGGCTTGACCTGAACTGTCAGGTGTTGACATACTGAGCTGATGTCCCTTTTTTTCGGGGTTAAATTGAAACAGTATGAGCTCCTGAAGGGTTAAGCGGTACAGTGCTGGGGCCGTGCAGCCCTAAAGCTGGGCATAGGGCCAGCTCCACTCATAAACATGGAGAGGTTCAAGTGTGTGTGTGCGAGTGTGTGTGCGTGCATTTATGTGCATGTGTCTGTCTGTGCCAGGGACAGCCCAGTGACTCACAGAGTGCAACCCTGCCCCCTTGGCAAAAGAAGAGCAAAGTTTTAAAGAGACACGAGCAGTCTTAGAAGAGAGAGAGCGGGTAATACAGATTGAGGCACGAAAGGAGGCGCTGTAGAGTGTGTGTTTTCCTCTTGCTCAAAGCTCAGATGGATGATCACACAGTTCTCATATCCTGTGGAAAGATGTCAGTCCTCTACCACAAGCCCTACTGGGAAACTAAGGGGCCACTGTGTGTCACACACACACATGCCAACACGTACACTTGGATATTTACTCTCTTCTGATTTAACCCAAACAGCAATGCAAAAAAATAACATTTATATTGAGACGCAAGTAGCAGGTAGCTTGTCATCTTTTTTGCATTAGTTGCCAACAGAATAAAAAGACATATGGTCAGTAACAAATGTGTTTCTAACCTTCACCGCCAACATGCACACACATGCTCAGACGAAAACAAAACATGCATAAACACCTATCTACCTCTCTTTAAACTTCTTTTCTCCCTCTAGCTAATAGACTCTATGTCCAGTGGCTTTCTCTTTTGCACACTTAGCCCTCTCTCTTTCTTGCTTTCTCTCTGTCTTTCTTACACACACAAACACACACTCACGCAAACAGGCATTGGGCCAGCTGAGTCACGTCTAAGTGGCGTGGAGTGTGATTGCAGCTCACACTTACATAACCTCTGTCTCCACACCACTGTCATTAGAGCAGCTCAGCAGAACGGGCGAAAACAATTCTTTTAAGTACTCTGTAGCCAGGAGAGCCTCAGGACTCACCTTCTCAATGGATTGTGCGTGCGCTCGTCTGCATGCAAACACCTGCATGAGCTCCTTGCTCTGCGTGTGCTCCCGTTTGTGTTTCTTATAACATATGGCGGATGTTGCTCAGGAGCCAGAGTGGGTCGTGTTTTATGCGTCAAAGTGTCCTTGGGCAAGACATTGGATCCTGATGTTGCTCTTGATGGTTAGGCTGGAGATCAAGAGAAGCAAATTGTAATGTGCCGTATAAATGCAGACATTTTTTATTCTTTTTTTTTTTTTTTATCTGAGCAAGTAATGAGGGAGTTAAGTTTCTCTGCTCCTCTTTGGACAGAGGGAGTCGACGTTCTGGCAGCCTTTGGTGTGTGTGTGTGTGACTTTGAGTGTGTGCATGCGTGTGTGTGTGTGTGTGTGTATGGAGAGAGAGAGAGAGAGAGAGAGCCTACATTTTGGCAGGCTTCAGTTTATACAGATGGAGCAGCTCTCGTTGGATAAACCACAGAAAATTCCTCCCACTGTCCAAGTTAGCACTTCTTAGGGAGAGAACCATGCACCCTGCCCTCCATCCCCCATTGCATCCTTCCACACCTAGCTTCTCCCCCCCCTCCCGCTTACTGTCCCTCATGAACCTCTCCAAAGCCTCTCACCCATCTCCCTATACACCTAACTGGCAGTCCCGGGACCAAAGTAGAGCAGGCCCGGCCAGTTAAGTGTGAATGGGCCCGATTACTTTTCCCGGCTCTTCCTGTACAAGACCAAGCCAGACCAAAGCAATCGAATGAGAAGCAATTTGTGGACGACATGCTCCTCTCCTCTCCTCTCCTCTCCTCTCCTCTCCTCTCCTCTCCTCATTTATGATCCTTACTTACATGTGTACCTTCCATCCAGCGCTCTTCTTCTAATAATGACGAGTAAAATCTGGAGAAGCGATTATGTTAACACTTGATCTTCACTACAGAGTGACCAGAATCATGACACATGTTTTTTCAGGGTAGTGACACATCCCCTGCTTTTCCGTTTAACCTCAACAACCTCTGTACCCGGCCAACTCCTTACCTCATGTGGCTGGTGTCATGGCTCATTCAATGCGTACAAATGCCACTGCGAAATGTAATATCATTATAACCGTGATGACTTTACATTGGACTCAGGGTCCAACTCTGCCATATGAGTAACTGGGGGCCTCAGTCTTAGTGGGATTTTTTTTCTTTCCTCTGTTGAATCTAAAAGGCTATTTGTGGTGAATTAGTTCCGAAACTGAAGTGATTTTCAGTTACGCTGCAATAAACAGAAAGAGGATTTGATTTAGACTTGTGTAAGTTAACAGACTGTTGAGGTAAACTAATGTCAAGCTAAACAAATGTTTAATGGGGGAGAGTTTCCACATAACACACAAACACACACATGCAGCCAAAAATGATTTCAAGGCAATGCTGCTCTCATGCTTATCACAAATGACCTAATTCCTTGCCAGCAGTGTTTTCACTGAGCTCCAGCATGTGTTTACCAGTGGCAGACTGCCTCCCCATTAAAGCTGCCATTCCCCTGAGGCTGCAACACACATCATTAAGACACAGGATATGGACTCTGACCATGGCGTCCTACCTTTGCCTGTAGCCACATGGTTCCTACCTGTAAACCCTCTTATATACACCCATTTTTCCTTCTGCCTGGCTGCTTGCCTACTTTCTGCTTTCTACTGTCTGCTTCTTTCTTTCTTTCTTGCTTTCTTTCTTGGCCAATTGCTATTTCCATTACTGAGACTGATGATCTGTATTTTTGAATGTACATTTGACAAGATGAGACAAATGAGTGATTGCAGCAGGACGAGGCTGAAAATGGGAGAGCAAAACTGGGTGTGGAGGAGTGTCACAATTCACCCAAAAGCACAGCTTCCATCATACACTAATGAAAAGCTGTCATCATTACAGCCATACTAGGAGGATCTGCAGGTTAACCCCTCACTCATTGCAGAGTTACACGTAGTTGGAATGCAGAAAGTTGGGTTGATAAATGGAGAAATAAGTGTCATAAGAACCAATTAATGTCCCCAAAACCAAATAGAAAGTGAATATTCAAAGAGTGAAAAAGGAAGCCAAGTAATAGTAGGGACACAACTTCGCTGAAACAAGACCAGAGGGACAAAGCAGTCAACACCCTGCTGCAATATGCTATCTAGAAAGTGTACTACTTGCCCTATAAGACACTAAAGAAGTGTAATGCACTCATAATGCATGCAGTTAAAGAAATCCCCCATCCAGTCTGGATGCTTTTTCTGGCTCCCCCACCCGCCACCATCTTACCCCCAGGCCAAAGCTCCCCAGCTCCCCAGAATGGAGTCATTAGCTGGGTGCTAATGGTTTTAGACTTTCTAATTGAATGGGAACCCATTGATCTGTAGGTAGAGAGAAATGGTTCTTTTCATTGCCTCAGTATGGCCCTGCACAGCATTTGTCTCCATTCAAAATTAAAGGCAATACACGTTGGTGATCTAAGATTGAAGTAGGAGTGCAGACACGTGATGGAGGTGCAGCATCTGCTTACCAACACACACATATGCATAAAAACAAAAATCATAGAACCTGGGAGCTCATATGTTGACTGAAGCACACGCACACACAACACACACACACACACACGCACACACACACACACACACACACGTGCATGTAAAATTGCTCTCCTGTGTGTAGCCTTTAGGGCCTCCATTCAGAGACTAGCACACTTTAATCTGTGTTCGCTCCTAGAGTTATCCTGGTGGGAGACTATGCACCTCACATCTTTTTAAACACTGCAACAACAAGGGGTTGCCTGGGGCAACTGGGGTCAAGGAGGCAGCTTAGTAGAGATGTCAACTGCCGAGCAGTGTCTGTGCATGTTGGAGGTTGAAGTGCATAGGGCTGAAAACTATTGTAATACTGATAAAGCAATATAGGAGATACCCCTGCAGTTTCTGCGCCATTTGAATTGAGTGAAAACACGAGTCACACTCGTGGGTTTTTTATCTAATGTTACTGATAACTTGTTTGTACGTGTGTTGTCAGGTAACTTTGCTCCTTTGAGATGACTAGGATGATTCAGATTAACACACAATAGGGAGTGGTACAACTTCTGAAGTGGTCAATAACAAGAAAAACACTGACTTTTTTTGAGTTGTTACTCATCTTTTGAACTGTAACATTGGCATGCAGTGTGTTACTGCAATATTAATATAAATAATATGAATGTTTTTATTCATGATTCAACTCATTCAGTAAATGGAACACGAGTAGTAAATGAACGAGTACACAGATTTGTAAATATGCCAGGTGAGAGTTTCGTTTTCATTTTGTTTATTAGGATCCCCATTCGCACCAGCATAAGCATTGGCTGTTCTTCCTGGGGTCCACACACATACGCACAATCACACTTATACACACAACAACTACAAACACAATAAACATAACAGCTCATCTCCTTAACTTTACAATTAAGTAAAATAAGGTAGAGAAACATATTGTCATTCAGTACAATATACATTAAATCATACACAGAATTATAAATCCAACATTATTAATGTTGAATTCATAATTCTTCATTATAAACATATAACCAGAATGACCTTAAATAACATCTCTATCCATCCTGTTCTTCGACCCATTGGAATCCAAGGAAATAGGGCAAGTACATTTTACATTCTTAGCTCTCACCAGCGTTACATTTTATTTTGAAACACCATTTTCCTTGTTTATACCGCCTCAAAAGCATGTAAATATTGTTTCAATAAAATTTTGAAACGGTCTTTAGTATCCTCTTGAACTAAATACAGTGGTAATGAATTCCACCTAACCATGGCTCTGTACATGACTGTTTTCTGCATTGCACTTGTTAGTGCTTTAGGTAGACTAAACCATTGTTGTGTTACGTATCGTGTTCGACAATCATGTTGAGCAAACTGAGAAAAGAACCTTTCATGTCATATCTTTGGAGATCACATCAACAGAATATTCCTGACAAAATGTAACAAAACATAGATGGATCTCTTCCTGATAGTTAGCCAACCCAGACTGTCATGCATATCTGATACATTAGTTCTGTACAAACACTGAGAGTATGTGTTATTACACAGTTGACTGTTATTATAAATGGTTTTGCTGCAATGGTTGTTTTTTTGTTTTTACTTACGTGTGATATTCAGTATTGTTTTTGTGAATTTATTAAGAAGAACGTTGATGTTGCTTTCATTTGCACTCACTGACAATATTCAGATTTTTTTCACATCTCAGTATTATATTTTCAGTGTTTATGCTAAGGATTTGTAGTTCTGTTTGTGTGTGCGTGTGCGTGTGTGTGCGTGTGTGCGTGTGTTTAAGAGACAAAAGCCAGCTGGTTCTGGTTATCAAGCTGGAATTCACTGTAAAAATTACAACATTTTTTTTTCTCTTTTTTTTCCCCCCAGTCCTCTACCCCAAACCGCACATACACACACACTCACACACTCGCGCTCTCTCTCTCTCTCTCTCTCTCTCTGTGTCTGTCTCTCTGTCTCTCTCGCACACACACACACACATACACACACACACACACACACACACTCACAGACCCCATAATTATCCAGCTCCATTGCCTCTCTATGAGGAGCCTCTTGCTACTTTTGGAGAATATGTATTTTCCTGCAAGACAAAAAAAACAAATAGGCTCACACTCAGACTGATGTCTAACATCAACAGACACCAGCGGACGTTGAGCCTAATTCATAATGCAAAAGTCTTTCATACAAATTTATAGGAGGACAGCTCTAGCGGATAATGAAAAAGTTCTACGTCACATGCCTCAGCGTGTGTCAGGTTTAAAGATACCTCTTATGAGCTGACTGACATCATGTCTGGGAGGGACCTATAATAACATCTCTCTCTCTGCAGATGAGCTTTAGATAAGTAGTGTGTGGATGTGTGTATTGACTCTATATGTTTCTGTGCATATGTCTCTTTATGTCTTGGTGATTTTGCATTGTATGCTTGTAAATGTTGAATTTACAAGGCGAGGTGTCATGATGTGATTGCTGTGTTGGGCACGTTGAGATGATCTCATAACCAGTTCTACAAGAAGATCAGTGAGTTCAGTTGGTGTCAAGATTGGATCTAGATTTAATCACAAGGTGATCAACTGTTTGTGTCTCGACCAAGGCAAAACAATGATGAGTCTTTATTGATGCTGGTTATTGACCTTTATGGATTTCTAAGAGCTTTCGAGAAAGAGGTTTTTCTGTGGCCAACTTTCACCTATGCCAGCGTCTTGCATCTGGTAGCCATTTTGTGCCAGCAGCAGAGCCAGAGTTTCCAGAGAGGTAAACCACAGTTGCAGAAGGTGGGGAATCAGCAATAGCCCACCCACGGGTTGATAACCCACAACAACCCCATTTAACACAAACTACTGATATATAAATCTAACCAGTGTGCTACTTTTTAAATTAATATATTTTTTATTGACAACAGCATATGTATACCTTAAACTCGTCTCCAATGGCTGCATTAGAGGGATTTCAGTCAAACATGAACCCCAGTTAAATGCAGTGAGAGAATACAGCTGATTAGAGCAGCAGCTGTAAGAAACACATGGATATATCCCTGTCATTTCCTCCTGCATTTTCTGTGGATCACTTTATTACCCTGCAATAGCCAAAGGCAATACCCGCTTATGATCCAAGTGTGAGTTTGGAAGTGCGTGTTTCTGTGTGTGTTGGCGCAGTGTGCCTTCATCTTTCCCCACCCTCCAAAGTCCACTGTCAATAGCCTCCCTTGGACTTTGCCAGGCTACTTCAACTGGGGGACAAACATTAGAGAAAACCCTGCCTGCATGATCTGAAGTCATTATGAGAAACACCCTGGCCTCGCCTAACAAGCACACTGTATCACACTGGAAAAATGTCAAAAGTTAGGCAGCACTGTCAGTGTCACTACTGCAGAATAAGGGAGAGTGAAATCGACGGAGAGAGACGATGTGAAAAGAGCCAATCACCTTTATGGTCTGCAGCTATTCACATTAAACCAGCATGTTGACTGAACCTGAGTCAAGTTGTTCTGTCAGTGAAGTGTGCTCTCACAGGCTGCTTCACATACGGGAGCAACATATGAAGAATACCATTAAACAGCATTTCAAGTACTCTTAAAGTGACTTTTCACTGAAGCAAAAACTGATTCTATGCATAATACAGTCAAAAATATAAGCAGGAGTTTAGCTCCCAGAATTGTCATTGGTTTAACCTTGATTTGATGTTATAGAGTGGCATGAAATAGACTCTTTCAAAGAATAACCACAATGTTGCCTTGGCTTGTGCAGGACATTCTTTCAGAGGCAGTAACCCTTAGGTCAAAGTAGAGGAGTCTGGAAAAATGAGAAAGACACTCAGAGAGCACAAGAAAGAAACATGAGATATTTGAAAAGTGGTGAGAGACACAGAGTGGAATCGGAAAGTAAGAACTAGAGATGAGGATGAAAAAAAAGGAGAGATGACATAAACAGACAGAGCAAAACAGAGATAGAGAGTGGTTGAAGGTGAATTGCAGCACTGGTCTGGCTCTGGGCCTTGCCTCTGTTCTGGATTCTCTCTTCCATCCACAGTGACATGTGGTTTCACGGCCATTATCACACACATTATAGTGATATGTGCCATAATGTGAGGCGTCCATATGTACTCCACTCTCTGCTGGCTCCATAAAACACAAAGCCCCAACTGTTTTTGCTGGTGTCAATGTGTGCTATTAAATCTAATTTAACTCATTCTTGTCCGTAGAGTGTAAATCTGAGTCAAACAACCGAGTTCAAAGTTAGCAAAAGGGAATCGGCAGATGTTAAAGCTAAATTTGTTTTGTGTAATTTGCTATATTTTGGAACGAAGAAGTCACACTTGAGACTCCGTGTTATTTTGAACTTTCATTCCTCTTTCCAGCGGTCACCATCTGCACATTATTTAGTCAACCAGTCCATAATAAACGTCAAACTCTGAGCAAACCATGACAAATAAAAGTGCTTTGTTGTGCAAGTGAGAGAAGCCCAGTCACAATAAAACCTCTCAATTCTCTATTGTTGTTTTCCTTCTCTCTGCGACTGTCTCTCTCTATGTGTGTGTGTTTTCCGTGCGTGTTTGTGTCCTGTGTTGAGGAACAGAAGGTCTCTGCAGGGCTTGCCTGTGTGGGTGGACTCTGGGATTCACCGTGAAAACAACCAAAAAGCCAAGGACATTTCCTAAGTTGGAGCTCACACCATACAGTACAGGGTCCGGTCATCTGCGCTGTATGTGTGTATTTATTCAAAGATATTTATATGTACATATTTAGTGTTAGGAAAAACTGAAACAGTGTTTGAATGTGCAGATACTATAATGCCTATCAGTGTGTACAGTATGTGTTTTATATATAGGTTTGAAAGTCTGCTTGTGGGACAGCTTTTTGAGAGAAAAAAAATACATGCAATGGTAAGAAAGTGCCCAACCTCTGCCAGCTTCAGCTTCCTATAAAGGCGTCTCTGTAGGCGTGTTAAAATCTACTTATCTGTCTCGGCTCATATGATTATTTTGTCCATGCAGAGTGGTCGACAATAAGCCTTCACACAGAGAGCTAGATTGTGTCTTTAGGTCTGATAGTTAGACAGTAGCTGTTGAAACACTCTGCTCCACAGCCTGAGCTGCAGCCAGATAAGTGGAAGACAAAGACACTATTATACTGTAACACGTGGCCCAGAGACATTACAACTCATCACAATGGCTTTCTGCTGCAGGCTGTTGTAACAGAGAGCCTGAATAAGGTCTACTTGCAGATCCGTGCACAGTAACTTTGTTTAACTCTAGCTTATCTGTCACTGACATCGCCGTGGGATTTATTGGAATGGTTTTAGAGATGTGAATGTATTTCTGTGACTGGGAAGCCAACTTTTGGGTGCTATTGTCAACACTGACTGTAGACATCTTGATATGGCCATGAATAACATTGTCCTTGAGCCCTTCGGTGCACTTAAAATTTTAATTTGCAATGCTACTGGGGAACTCTACAGATTTGACATTTTAAAGTCTTTTTATAGGTCTCGGGAAACATGTTAAAAAATGGTATAAAGCCTTTTGTAACTGCGTGAGATCTGATAAATTGCCTCACGCTATGTCACTTGAGCCAACATCAGTTGGGCGTGACGATTAGGGGGTTGTATCTGATATCTGTATCTGATATCTGGAGCATGCTCTGTTTCTATCAGTGGATAGTGACTCATGCTACATTAGCCACTAGCAGTGTAACATACCTGAATCTCTGATCAAACTGATGGAGGTTGAATTGCATTGTGGGTAAAATGGATATCAAGTATCAATCCTTATGGATCAGAGCCGCCCCTTGGCTCATGAGTTCCTGCTGCTTCTGTCGAGGCGTAGGTACATCCTGCCAAAATGCAGGACCAACAGGCGCAAACATTCTTTTGTCCCTGCTGCCTTTGCTTTGCTGAACAAGTAACATGACTTTGGTCTGTTTTCTGTTTTTCCATTTATCATTGTCTTTTTGTTATTTATTGTTGCTTCTGTGTGATTGTTGCACTGCTGGCTGGATAGCAAATTACCTCACAGGGATAATGAAGACTCCTTGAACCTTGAACCAGGGGCAAATAATGTCCATCCATCCGTCCGTCCGTCCGTCCGTCCGTCCGTCCGTCCGTCCGTCCGTCCGTCCGTCCATCCATCCATCCATCCATCCATCCATCCATCCATCCATCCCTCCATCCGTCCGTCCGTCCGTCCATCCATCCATCCATCCATCCATCCATCCATCCATCCATCCATCCATCCATCCAATTCCAGACTTCCCTCCTAATCTTTCCAGTTCACAACTATCTGTCGAGTTCCTGATGGTTGTGGTGGTAAAATACTCCACTACAAACAGAGGTAATCTCAAATCTTAACCTGCAAACTAACTGCAGTTGTCAGATTAAAGCTTTTTGAACTGTAGTAGCAGAGTGTCAAGTAGCTTGAAATGGGCATTCTCATAAAATACCTTGTACTTGAGTATGGTTCTCAAGGAGATGTACTTATAGTTGCATTCTAACAGTGGTTAAAATTACCTGAATGGATATGAGAAAATAGCCTGAAAATCAGTTATGTCCAACATGTGACATCCTACAGAAAGAAAAGCATCATGACAAAAGTATTATCTGTCATATTTTTGACGTAAGTGATGGAAAATGTTAAATGCTGCTGCCCAAGAATAGAATGATATGACATGATTTAGAGGTAAATGTGTTTCTGCCTCCTCCTGGATATGAGCTGAATATGAGCAGAGGGGAAATAAAGGGATAATACTTGTGGTGATCAGGGCCTGGTAGAATGGCCCATGATGGAGAGCTATAAATAGCTTCACTTGGACACTCATCTTGGCTCTTGCCCCATCCTCCTGCACCACCCTCTGCTCTGCTGTCCCACACCTCCATCCTCCCTCTATCCTCTCCCTGTCCTTCCCCAATTCCACCCCCTCCCCGCATGTCTCCGTCCCCCCCTCGTTCCCATATAGCACCTGCTCCGACACCTCCTCTGCCAACTGGCTGATGTCATTCTTTGGTACCGGACAGACGTCCTCACGCCTAATTCTGTTCTACTAAATGGCAGCCAGTGCAGAGATGACCAAGCTTACCCACACAAGTGCGTGCACACACACACACACACACACACACACACACACACACACACACACACACACACGCACACGCACACTGCCTCCTCAGGCATGTATTAATCTCACGACACACTGGCCTGGCGTGACCATACAAATTCAATCTGAATGTTTAAGTAATAACCCGCAGTGTTTAGGGTCTTGGAAAATCACAAAAAAACCAATACATCCCCCCAGATTGACCAGTACAGGTCTCTGATGATTATTTTCTTTATCTCATTAATGTGTCAATTTTATTTTTTTTGTCATTTAACGCTCTGAATCCTTTCTAGGAGTTTTTACCCTGTCACATTTTTACTGCCTATAGGCTAGTTCTTCACTGCAATTTAAAGTCCTGCACTTTTACGGAAACAGCACAACAATGACTAAAAGTAGAGAGAAGTCAGAAATGTTGCAATGCCACAAATCATAAAGAACGAAGGTACAAAAATTTAAAAAATAAATTTTAAAAAATGGAATCCCCATGTTCCCACAGGTTTTGCCACTACTGAAAAAATAGTGAGTCTGCATACTATAGATATTCCACTACTTATATATTAAATTTGTTTTCGTACTTGTCTCTTATTTGCTTTGTGCAAACACAGCCTGACAGCTCAGCGAAAAACGGAATTTTTGTTACGTGACCATTTAATTGCAGTTGAGCCACTAATGGCTTCACAGCTGCCTTGAGGAGCTCAGAATTTTCTTTAACATTTTTTATTTTATTTTTTTTACAGCATGTGGTTTGTATAAACTATTTTAATTATGATTTTGCTTAGATTTTATTTATTTATTTATTTATTTTTATAGAAGGAATGGCACATCACAGATGATCAGTTCAAGGGCTGGTGAAAAGTTCACCAGTTCTTTGTGGGCATTAATCAGTCATTCACGTCTATATTGTATCCAAAACTGTGACAAATTTCCAACACAACATCCAAAACCCAAGCTGACTTCAGATGCTTAAACACAACTAATATTCCCAAACTCCACAATATTCAATTATTATAAATTCTTACATTCGATAACCTGATACTACCCAATGTTCGGCATTTTGTCTTTTCTCTTGTCATTTTTTTTTGGCAGTTTATGCCTTTGTTAGCTTTAGTGGAGAGATGACAGCCAGAGAAAGGGTGAATCTAAGGTCCTTGGGTAGATTTGAAACAGATAGAGTGTGGTTTTTAATATAATGGGATTAGCATGTTCTTGCGATGAGTTTTCCCTGTTTTCATTTAACACTGATTGTTGGATTCTCAGAGCATATGTGAGCCTGCTATTGCCTCAACAATGCTCAGCTGCTCCTCTTAACCTAAATCCACTTTTCATTGTATATCAGTCTATTCTTAATTTACCTGCTAAGCAAAATGCGTGTTAATGTGCATCAGCAATTCAAGAGCTTTTTAGGTTCCTGCCTTTTTCATCTTCATCACAGACATCCTGTGTGACCTCTCGTCAGCCGTGCCACTGACCCCTGACTTTGTTATTGCCACACAGGGTCCTGTCTCCTCTAAACACACTTTGCATACCCTCCGTCTGTGTGCATTTCCTGTCTGCATCATCTCTGCTTCCCGTGCTCTTAAACTCTGAAGTCCTCCATTGGGGAACTTGGCACAAGAAGCTCTCCACTCCGTGTCCACTTGACTCTCGCAGGGATTAAAGCGGAGACTGCTAGACTCAATGTGTCTCCTTGTGTACATGCTCATACTCATGCACGCACACACGCCCGCACAGGCAAAGCTGCAGGGCTACAGAATACCTTCATAAAAGTGCAGCCTCTACCCTTCTCCTTCTGCTGTTCTATTTCTCTGCTCTCCATTGTCACTTTGCTTTTCTTTTTATGTGCGTTTTTTTTTTTTTTTATTTGCTCACAATAAAGGCTGCACTGTCGATTTACAGCAAAGAAAGATTCTGGTTGAAGGGAGCTATAGCTCATTTGTATTTTTTTTTCTTTCAGACAATATCACTCCTGTTTGCCAGCTATCATTCCTCTCTCTCACAATTATCCTCACCTTCACTTGTCAACCGTCTCCCTGTCTGCTCTCATCTGTAAAACTGTTATTGTGACTGCACAGCAGAGACATTTCATACATCTGTGCGCCTCTAACCCTGCTCTGTTAATATTTACTTACACTCAGCTGTACAAGAGCTAGGCCCCAGTGCTGCAGAGATACACAGATGGGTTGTATTATAACTCATGCTGATACCTTACAAATCAAATAAAAGGTAAGGTTTAAAATGGATTTGCCAAATCCGTTTGAAAAAGTTTACTCATTTCCCTTCCTCCTCAGAACAGTGACTATAATTCAAAGCATTTTCTTCAGAACAACTACAGTACATGTCTGTTTATATGTTTTCCAGCTGTGAGGTCATGGAGGCCAGATCATGGGGCCTGATGTAATTAACGTATTTATAAGCCAGCAGGGATGGAGCCGAGTGAATGACAGTAAGAGAGGAGCAGAGTAAGCTGAGGTCTTCAAGGTTATGGAGCCTCTGAGGCGTCCGTGCCTGGAGCCTGCTAGTAAAACATTTTGACCCCCTCATTATGGCCCATTTAGAGGATCAGGCCTCCCTAAAACAACTTGTCTGTTCACTTGACTTTTGCATGCAGTCATGAGGTCGCAGCTTGGAACCAGGTCTGTCTGGTTGAATCTGGAGCCGGTTGCCACTTCCATCCTCTGTCATCCTCACACGACTGTGACAAGGGCTTGCAACATCAGCTGCGGCTGAGGCTTCGGTTTGGGAGGAGGAACTGTGAATCACAGCACATCTCCCTCTGTCTCTCTGTCTCTGTCTGTCTGCCTTTTATCTGTCTCTCTCCCGCTCATATATGCACGTTCACTTACGGCCCGGCACAGTCAGAAATTCCTTTAAAAACCACAGTCATCACCATTTACCCACCCCACCCTCATAACCCCTCATGCAGACATGCACCCATGTGTGTATACACACACACACACACACACACACACACACACACATGCGCACACACGCACACGCACACACACACACACACACACACACACACACACAAAGGACACTGTTTATTTGAGGGAACTGAAAGAAGGCCTTCCTCATCTCCTCTTCTCTTCTTTCTTGCTGCGGTAGGAACCGTGCATGTCTTATGCGACGTCACTTAAAAATTTCAGCTTTCATACCCAAATCTTATTGCAGATTACTTAATTAAGTTTTGAGTTTTTTGTATGTATGTAGTGTTGCAAAGTAAACCATGATCAGGATGTGTTGGTTTTGTTCAGTAATTGTCGCATCTGGCGACATGGTGATATTTACTCTTGTATGGCTTTAGACTGCCTCAGACGTTGTCTGTAAAGTGTCATTTTAGTCTTCTTATAGAATTTGAGATCAATACTTTTTAGATTTTGATTGGCCATTTCAGGTTTTTTATTTTTAAATGTCATTCATGATTTTTAAAATTACTTCTTCCTTAATCCTTAACCCCAGGACATATTTTGTTATAACTTCTTCTGTATTGCTAGTTTTATTTTATTTTATCTTGTATTTAGCCATGCATTTTTCCTGATAGCTTATATTGCTGATATTTTCCAACTTATTTTTGGCCCATTGTCATTGCTAATACTGACCTATGCACATGTTCTTTACAGCTAATTCCAGAGAATAGCAGGTTTCTCTTGCAGTGGAATTAACATTATTAAAACTGCTCTTATTGTGATGGCCCAGCGCCCTACAGTGCTTTTTATATGTACACATCCACTAAGCAAAATAAGAACACTACATTAGCTTACATGCAAAGATGCTATATTTGTTTATATGTAACATTTTAAACAAAACTTTTAAACTTCTAGCTTGAAAGACATTGACGATGGTGACAGATGATGATGTTAATGTCATTGTACATTCCTACTTTCTAATATTATATTATTCAATATTATATTAAATTGTATTTTTGATTATAATGGAGCTTCCTTTCTCTATATGGAACACACATGAAAATAAAACTGAGTATATACCTATACGAGCCTGAAAAGACATCCTGCTGTGAGGTAGCTGCAACTCCACAGGAGGATGTTATACCACAGCAGCATTATCTGCATGTAGTAATTCTTCTCATTGGTTGGCTGATGTGCAAGTGTCCCCATTTGTTTATTTTTACACTGCTAAGTTTGCATCAGCAAAATTCCCTCTAATGATTTACGTAGGCTATACACTGCTTATGTCGACAAAGAGCAGAAGAGTTTTTAAGTTGCTGTGGGCATATTAATGCAAAAAAAATAATAAACTGGTTGGATCCAGATTGCGCCAAGCCATCCTCTTCCTGCTGTTTATTTATAATCTGGTCAATCTACTGACCTATCCTCCAGCTCTCTTTTCCTCTTTGCTCCTTCACTCAGCGCACTATTAATGCTTGGTCATTCTTTCCATGAGTTCACACGCTTTTTTCCTGTTCTGGTTCTGACAACGTGACTGCTGGTCCTGTCCTGTCCTGTGAGAGCTGGCTGAAACAAAACTGCTGAGTGAATCTCTCTAGATTTTTCCACTGAAACTATGATGTGAGGGCCACCAGCATAGAGTTTCGATGTTGTAATACGTGTTAACTGTCCCTTGGTCTCTAAGTGAGTCAGGGTCAGAATGAGGAAGAGGTGACAAAGTAGATGAATTGAGGCAGCAGACTCCCTTCTTTCAGTTCCGATAATTAAGAGTGTGTCACGCTGCGGGTTGCAGGTTAAACAACCTTTGAATTTGGAACAGAATGTATTAAAACAAACCTCAAAGAGGACGTTAATAAGGAAATGGGAATTTAACATGACGGGAAGCATTAGAATTGCTGAGCAACTTAGTAGATTGGAGGGCAAAACGGTAGCTTCTTGTCGTGTCAACAATTTAATGTTGCTTAGTTTGGAACGAAATCCCACAACTCTGAAATTATATGAAATTTTCTGAGGATAAACTAATAAGTTTCCCCATCACCACTTCATACGCTGTCATGTGTTGTCTGTTTTTGTGGGCATGAATGGTTCAGATATGACAAAAAAAAAAACAATGTTATTTTAAACTATCTTAAAACTTCTCTACAATAAATCTGTGTTTTGTGAATGTTTGGCACAGTTTAGTCTTATCAGATGAAGGATTAGTCTCCTTGACACTCGCTCACATAAAGCACAGCTCATACAGGGACTTGTAAAAAGCTTGCAAGTGTCTGAGTGCATACTGCACTAATGTCTGCGATAACGTCACCTCTCAGCACCAGAGAGACAAGAAATGGTGGTATGTTAAAGCATTACCTCACCGCCGCTCTTTATCATCCATAGTAACTGCTACCAGGTTTATACAACACACTAAGACTGTAGGAGGGCCTGACTGAGCGTCCACATCTCAGACACGTTTTATTATGTTTATTGGGTTCTTCATTAAAGCGAAGCATACCATTTTAAGAATTTTCTGGCTAGTTGGAAGTTGTATTAAAAAAATCTTCCCCTAAAAAGATTTGAATGGAATAAAAAAACATTTTTGTTACTATTTATGGTGTCTATTTTTCTATTCTTTTTTTTTGAAGAAAAAGAATAAAAAGAAAAGAAGAGCCATGAGGTGGTGATTCTGTAGTTACATCTCTATACGGTGTTTTTATCGTTAATGCCATTGTCCATGTTTCCTGTCACTACTGAGTCATGTACCAACGTTTCTACT
>NW_007578454.1:120188-164082 GCF_000690725.1 Stegastes partitus
AAGGAAGATGAATGTGTGGAATCAAACAAATACATTAATTGGTTATTCTCTGTCTTTTGATCCTTTTCTTACAATGTTGAATATTGAAGTTCAGCTAATTTAAACCAAAACATTTTCTGCTGCTGCTTGTTCACATTAAAAAAAGGCATTCAAAGCAAAACATGTGCCCCACACGTGGGTTTTATTGTGAGGCAGTTCAATGCATTTGTTAATGTTCACTTTCTCAAACTGTGTGTGTATGAAGGGGAGGCTGACAGACACTAACAGTGACAAAAGTTTCAAATTATAAATGAATCAAGCTACTGGTTGCATTTCGAGCAGGAAGTTTTACACAAAGTCACAGTTGTGATGTTGAGGTATAAATCAGGCAATGCAGAAGAAAGTCAGTGATATTCCCACAGCGGTGGTCTTGACCCGTCTCAAAATGTAATCCCAAGACCTTGTCGTCATACATTGAGACAAGAGCGAGTAAAAATGCAGTCAGTTCTGACGCTTTCCAAGACTGATATCACGTTCTACAACACTAGCAGTTGTCATAGAGGTTAGCAAAATAACACCTGATTGTTGTCTGCATTTTATATGGGTCAGTTTTAACTATTGCAGGGAGCAACAGAACAACATGCAGCAGTCACGGTGAAATGCCAGATGAAGAGCTGCTGCTGCTGCAACTCTTGTTACTGTGTCTCGCTGTTAGGGGTGACAAGTATTTATTCCATGTGCATCTTCAAAGTTTTTCTCTGGCCACTTAACCCCAAAAAAGCTGTCCACCACCCATAGCAGCTGAAGCACACCAGCTCACCCACAACTCTGCTTAAACACTGTTACACTGCTCTGCTCTACACAATGGCAAGTTACCGAGTAATTCAGCAATACATGTTTTAACTGGAAAACGATTCTGAGGAAGAAAAATTATAATGAAAACCTCACAAGGATTGGTTCTGTAGTTTTGTTACTTATTAAATTTCAGAAGTCTGAATTGGTGTTTATCAGACTGTCTGTGCTACGTTACAGTTTTAAGCTTATTTTGCTCACGAAAGGTCTTCAGCCATATAAAAATGCCATAAAGACACGTCAACAAGGTCATTTTTACTTTTTTTAAAAAACCAGATTGCGTTTGCTTATGATGGAAAAGGCTAATTAATGACTTACATCGTCATTAAACTGTGTGAATTTGTTCTTCTCTGACAAAGTAGCTGCTCAAAATGCAAAAGTACTGTTATGAATGAAAACAACTCTTTCTGTCTATTTGGCCTTTGGCCTTGCCTTCACGATTTCATGATGACCTTCAGCACTATTGCATTCTAGACTTTAGCTTAGTCATGATCCGATCGCGTTCACGTGTACAGTAGCTTTTTTACTGTGTAATGCTTTCGATGTGCTGAATCAAGCTAACGTTAAGAGTTGCAGTTCCAGCTTTCCCCTTGTTCAACAAATATGTTATTTAGAGCTTAAGAAAGCCCAAGTCATTGTCACATTGATTTTGGGAAGTTCATCAACAGGATGCAGCTGATGCAGAAGTCGAGAAGGAGAGGTGTTTCACAACCCTTCAGTGGCGCTGCGTTAATTTCCCAAATGAGTACAAGACAGCTGGAGAGGAGAGTGTTTAAGGAGGCAGCGCACAAGTCAACTACGTTCTCAAAAATACAGCAGTATTATAATGTTGAATTAAGATCTATTTTGTACTCTCTCCTCTCCTTTTCAATAAATCTGTCTTCCTCTCTCTCTTTCTGAGAGCACAGTACAGCAGAGGGTGGGTAATTACTTTGTGCTCCAACCCTAAAATAACACGACTGGCCCAATTACAGGCTGGGCCTCATTACACAGCCTTGCAGAACAGAGGGAGAAATACTAGACCAATCAAAGCAAAGAGGGAAAGCGGAGATGTAAGGAAGGACAACATTTAGACGGCAGGTGTTGATTTAACTTGTCTGCTGGGGGAGTGTCGAGGTGGCACAGCGGAGCACGGAGCATGCCATGTCCTGTCCTGGCTTGGCAATGTTATTGGTTCAAACTGGCATCTCTTCGTTCACTGTTCTTTCATTTTCATGCTCACTTTTATCCAGTATAAAACAGCAGGGCCATTGGCTGCCGCTCATCTCATCACACACTGAAATATTATCCCAAAAACGCCAGCCTCACATACGTACACTCTCCCTTTCGACCCATGGCCTCTGGTGTGGTCAGGGTTGGGTAAGGTTGGGTTCATGCCAGAATAGCCTGTTTATGTAACACTCTTCAAAGAAAGCCTGTGAAAGAGTGCACTGTACATGAGAAGGGAAGTGTAAATACCTGGCTGTTGCTGGCATAACACACTCTCATACCATACATCAACTACATATAGGTTGTACAAAATCTTACAAAAAACATATATGTTTTACATATTTTAACATACAGACCAATTTACAAACACCTCTGGCGTTTGAAGCGCGGCTAAACTTTCATGGTTAAAGACACAGCCACATTCTGTCTCAAGAACCCAGGCATGAACTTTAAATTCCTAGAAACCCAGAGTGTTCTGGTGAAGATATGATGTTGTTTGACTTGCTGTTATGGCTAGGCACTGTATCCCAAATTAGACTTACCCTCCTTTTTTTTCCCTTACTGACCATGGGTTGACAGAAAAAGCCTCCTAGCGCTTCCTGTGTATATGTATGTTTGCGTATCTGCCGCTGTGTACGCGTTGGTTTAAATGCGAACATGTATAAGTGTATTTATATACATGCAGGCAAGTGTAAACTTTATTGCTAGATACTAGATAAATGTTTTCCAGAGTCTTTATTTGATTTTTACTTGTAACCGTTTTATTACAGCAAACAGTGTGTGGCAACGAAACAGGAGGTTTGACAGCGCTGCTGATCAGACAAGACAGAACATGGTTCTCACACACCTGACTGACTGGGATCTGGCACATGGCCTCAGGAAATTTCTTGGGGAACTTTGAGAACACGCCTTAATGTTAGTTAGATTGACCATTAACCCTACTTTAAGATAAAGTTGGAATATATGTCGAGCAAAAACAGTCCAAGGTTCGAAGAGCAAGCGAGATCTAAAAAGTTATGTGTGAAAGGAGAGAAAAGCAGCAGAGGGGTGTTGTTTGAAGGAGTGGGCTTAGCAGAGAAGGGGGTGGCAGTTGAAAGGAGAGGGGGCACTGTGTGTCTGTTTCAGTGCCTGGCACAGCTTGGTCTGGTTAGACTCCAGGCCTCTCTAGGGGAGCCAAGTCTTCTCCCCAGGCGCTGCCAACTCCCTGTGGTGGTGTAGCTACATGTTCAATTATGCTCTGGAGCCTGCCTGTCTTTACCTACGCCTCATAGGAAAACACTCCTAGCCTCTCTGTATGTGTGTCAGTGTTTGTGTGCTGAGAGAAGGGATTAATGAAGAGATCACGATGCGGTTTTCAAGCACAGGAGAATCCATGTGAGTTAAGGCTTCATCTTAAATCAAAACTCTCCTTGATTGCAGTGGCTCCTGCACAACAAACAATTTCGTCTGCTACGGCGCTGTATGAAATTTCAGAAAGTTCATGTTTATCCAGTCATCAGATACAGTATAGAATAATACTGCTGTCAAAGTTTCCAGGAAAATAAAATGGGCATGTTGGAGTCTTCGTATAATGTGGCAGTGCAGTTTACACAGCACGACGGTGTTGTAGCACATAAAAACATAACCAAATAGCAGCATCAGTCTTGATCTTCCATAATTGGGAAAGTTTTCTTTTTAAGAATAGCTCCTTGTGTCGCATGCCTTTTACAGTTTTTGTGCCTGCATTTGTGTGTGTCTGCAGGAGTGTGGATGCATTCCTGTGGGTATGTAAGTGTGTGCATGTGTGTGCCGGCATGCTCGGTTGAGGCATCCTTTAGAGGAGGGGGAGCAATTATCACTGCCAATAAAACAACAACAAACAAACAATCATTGTTCTGGGCCTCACCTTGTTGTACCACACCCCTCCATAAACCTTATTTCATCACGACGACTGACACGGGGAATGTGCTGCGCTGTGCTGCCTAAGCACTCTCCCTAAATAGCATTTATGTAGTCGGCACGCTGCTCGGCACGTGTACCTGTCGCTGTGCGTATGTCAGTTACATGCATGCACACTTGCACAGGCGTCCGCATAAGAGCACATGCGTGTACCGTGTAGACACATCTGCCCTAGTAGTGATTTCAATCAACACTACAGAGGTAACTTTGCCATTTATGCATCTTGTCTTCTGGCCTCAGCACAAAAAGACTCAGCCAGCATGAAGTATTGATTTTTGAGTGTATAAGCCTTTTGTGTGTATGTATGCAATCTGCCAGTACAGCCATTGTCTCAAGATGGAGAGAAGAAATTCACACTTTTGTGTTTTGCAATCTGTGTTTGTAATTTGGTTCATGTTCCATTAATTGAATTGTAATTCATGTAATTAGGAGTTAAACGTTTTTTTTTGTTTGTTTTGATGTGTGTCATTGGATACAACTGTTTCATATGAGGTTGGGATGATGTTCTGATTTAGTAAACACAAGTGTTTTTCATAATCTATATTACTGCTCTACTCTCAGCCTGAAAACTTCAGAATTCCTTTATTGCTAAATGTTTAGTACTCCTTATAACCGTTGTACGCCCACGGTGGATATTCTTACAAGTCAGAAGGTGAAAGTGTTTATACCATTCCTAACAACCACACTCAAAGGTGTGGTGATGCATACTGATGCAATGATAATGCACATATGGAGAAAACAGTGCAAATTTCTCGCTGAAAAACATTTACAAACAGTGCACCCGCTTGTGCACAGACATAGTTCTGTAAAGAATTAAAGCAGACTTAGGGGAGAAGTTCAAACCCTATCATACTGACAGATTTACACCAAAAGCTGCCTGCTCAACTACTGATCGCCCTTCAAAATTCCAGTGGTAACATTACTTAAGAGTGAATACTGGTAAAAATAAAAACATAATGAATGGGCTTAAATCCAGGGTTCTGATTTTTTTATTTTTATTTTTTGTAGTTTCTTCATCTCCTGTCCTTTTCTTTTTCTTTTCTCTTTACCTTCCCCTTCATCTGTCTTTTGATTTTTCTTCCCTGTCTTCCTAATTAGTTTAAACTTCAATCCTAATCTCTATAAATGTGCACTCTGCTGAAGTTTTGTTTAACATCCATCCTGGAAAAATATACCCTACCTTCTAAAACATACACACAGTGTGTGTGTCTTGCTACTTGCTCCTGCATTAACTGACAAATAGCTCTTCTCCAGATGTCAGTGCCGAAGAAGATCCTTGTTTGACATGTTTAGCATGATGAGTATGAAATAAGGTAAAACTATATTATGATTATTAAGAACTTTGTACATACTGTATATTACAGTGAGCAAGCATTATAATTTAATGTGCCATTGTACTTGAACCATAATTTGTGAATAAATCATGAATGACTGTTAACATTGGCTACTACAGCAGTGCATTACAAATTAAAGCATGAAACAATGAGCCAAACATGAAAGTACTTAGCTAGATGCTTAAATTCGACCTCACCTAAGCAAAGGCATGAATTCAACTACATGCCTTTAGATTCCTACGACAAGAACAAAACCATGTGCTCACCTGCTGGACTGCACCTGCTGGAGTCCCTGTGATGGCATCATCTATGGGACTGGAGTGTCTTAAAGAAACAGTACATACACACCTCTGTTGTAATACTTGAGACTAAATTAGCAGTATGCATGCATATGCTGCTTTCACATGCATCCATGCATGCATGCATGGATGCGGGTGTGTGTGTGTGTTTGTATGCATATGTGCGCTCTGTAGAATTTCCCTGTAGACTACTGTTTTGTTTTGGTCTTTTTACCCCTGTAAGCCCAGTCACTGGGGAGCTACATTTGTAAACATGCCTGGAGAGGCCTGCATCGTGAACGTGAAGTCTCCAGAGGTAATTTCACTCAGTTTGTTTTAATCTCTTTAACAACATATACAAGTAACATATGTGCATGTGTTGGCGAGAAACAGTGTGCCTTCTGACTGCCTCCAAGCTAAATGTTTAGAGAATAAACAAATGCACTGAAAATATTACACTGGATATGATTTCTTATGCGGCAGAGGAGAGGGAGTTTAAACCCCGCTGGGACCTGTGATATGAAGGGTTTGGAGCAAAATTCAAGGGTTTATTGATAATTTTTTAACAATTTGATTGAAAGGTCAACAGTTTCATAACAGAGCCACTGTATATCATGTCAGATCACTGAAATCTGTTCTGCTGATTTATGAAGTGCATCGACTTGTGCCTCTGAGGTTTTGTCCGTCATTGCGTGCTCGAAGTGTTGGACCGGGCTCCTGCCGGTTTGTTTGGAGCTGTCCAATCAGGCGTGCAGGATATGGACACAAACTGACATCAAAGACATGACACTGCCACCATTCAGAGTCATGGCCTACTTATCTTTCTCCCTGTCTCGCTCTCTTTCTGTCTTTCACTCTCTCTCTCTCTTTTATTTACTGTATCTCTACCTCAAACAACAAACACGTCCTTCACATGTGAAAGCAGGGAATGTTAAATCCAACCAAAGTTACATTACAGAGGCAATATCAACTTGATATCCGACATTGTGAGACGTAGCATCACTGATGAATAAGCGTGTCTTCAGTGTTCATTAGTGCAGGCACTCGTTAGATTTAAATGCTGGGAGCTTGCAAGACTATCATAACTATTTTTTCACTTTCTCAGTATAGCACTCTTTAGCTGGGCCACACTATAATCATATGCATCGCCACTGCACAGCAGCAGCGGGGGATAGCCCCGCTGACCTCCAGCGTTATGGTTCTGGATGGGAGCAAGGCCAAACAGTCACAGTCTCCACCCTCAGCTGTGCTGTGTCACTATTCCGAACTGATGTGGTCAAGAGATTAGAGCGAAATTACCATTATTAAGTCTCACTGAGTTCAACTTTCAGTACTTGTAGTTGCTGCTGCCGGGCCTGACACTTAACTTTTTTTCCCCAAGGACCAAATATGCTCTTAAGTTGAAATTTAAGAGCTTCTAGAGCCCAGTGAAAATTGATCAAAAAATGTGTTTTTCTATTATATAGGGATACAAGGACACATGTACAATTTTTTTGAATATAAAAAAGTTTTTTGTAATTTTGGAATTATTTATACTCAGCAGTTTAAACAGTATTAGTGCTATAAAGAGTATACAAGTTGTGAATCAAGTGTGTCTTTTCAGTTTTGAATGCCAAAAACGCTTCACATGATAACAGTGCTATTGGTTGTGTACGGTGACTTGAGGCTGCTTTGGCTGAATTTTGTAACACATTTGATTTGCACACATACTTTCAAATACATACATTTTACATTTTGCACTATTTTTAGTTACAAATGTGGGTAAAACTCTTGTACTGTTCAGAGTTTTTGATTTGAAGTTCTTGTTCTTATTGAAATTTACAGTTTCACTATTTCATGATTTCCACGCTTTCTTGTGAAGAATCTTTCCTGCTGTTGCTACTTCAGATTAAATACTTACCATTCCATTCAAATTAACTGCATTTTTTTCATTGAGCACAGTGTTAGTGTCCGATTGTTACTTTTGCAATATATTATTATTATTTGCTGTATTGTTACGAGGTCACTATATTTCCAGATATTTTCTGCAATTGCTTGTCAACTGGTCAAAAACGCTTTTTTTCTTGTGCCTTTCCTGCACAGCAGCCTCTGATAGTGTGTGCTCACAGTAGGACATGATCAGGGTGACTCAATCAGATGTAAATTTTGTATTGATTTCTTTGGAAAGTGAAAGAGAAAAAAGAAAAGGAAAAAAAAAAACGGATTAATTGGAAATACTAAAGTGATAGAGGAAGCACAGATGACGAATTGCTGTCAGTTGCTTGGATCATTGTTCCTTGGTCATCTGCAGAGCTGCCAAGAAGGGAAACCGGGCGAGAAACGGTTAATGACTTTCACAATGGTGAGTAAATGATCTGTCTCACCCTCTCCCTCTGCATGTCTGTCTCTCCCTGTCTCTCTGTCTGCGTCTGTCAGCCCACAATGGAGTCATGCAGCCTGCAGGCCGTGACACTGTGACCAGCATTAGTGCAGAGGTGTGCGGAGCAACACACATACTCCCAGATTGCTCTGACTGTTCCCACAGCAGGGCAGACACCAGGCTGTTTATTTAACCATTAGTCTGGGGGAGGGGAACCCAGAGTTGGGTGAGCAGAGAGGAGAGGGGGGGCGGTGGGGTACACATGGCTTATAGTCATATTTTACGCACGCGGTCTACATTGTTTGTTTTAAAAGTTTTAGTTTCATTCCTGGAGCTCAGGACTTGTGTTTTTTTTTTCTGAAACAAATACAAAAAAAAAAAATCCACTTTTCCAGTTGCTTTTCTGCAAATTTCATACAAACGAATGATCACCACAGGCTTTGGTGAGCGTTTTTATATTTCACTAGCAAGTGTTTTAATTTACACAGTGGCATTAAAAACAGTTATCAATCATTTATAGGCAACAGGAACAGTGTGAAAAGATTTTACTTTACTTACCCATCACCTCTTAAAATCCACACATCCAGCAGTCATGGAGCAACATGTCTGTGGCCATCTGAGGAAAGTAGGTCCAATATTTACACATTATTAGCTCTTCTTTTTTTTTTTTTTTTTTAACTCTCTACCAGCACCTGAAGGAAGATATCTGGCTCTCCATCTGTTCAATACTTCACAATGATCACCAGCTGTGTGTCTCTGCTGGTGGGCCCAAGCAGGTAGTGTACAGTGAGAATTTAGGACCTTTTTAATGAAAAAGCTGCCTGCTGCTCATGAAAATGACGCTATGAAAGTGGTGAAAGTGAACAAAGTTACGGGCCGGATATCCAAACAGTGAGCTGACACTGAAAGAGCTGTTGATTTCCTGCAAGTGTCCATCTTCATTGTCAAATTTATTGTGATCTAAATGTTGCACTCAATGTTTAAGATCTGTCTCATGCACATGAACAATTATATTGCACAATATGCATTTACAGAAGCCAGTGCCTCGTTATAGAGTGACTCACACTGATTGCTGCAATAGAGAAAACTTACATTTTAAGCTTTCAGCAACACAGCTACCTACAACACAGCTGCCCTGCACTGATATGGGCGTTTTAAAGACACAACAGATTGATATAGTACCTAACAAATTTCAAGGGTCAAAGTGACATAACGCCCCCGGATGAAGCATCTAGAAGCATTGCAAAGTGCTCACAAATAAAGAGATTGAATTCACTGGAGGAATTTCAGGGGAGGAGGGGGTGTATTTTCAGTTTAAAGGTGGAGTCTGTGATTATGAAGAAACATTGTTGATATTTAGCATATTTAACTTATTAGCATGTACCAGATTTAGCATCCATTTTGCTCCCACTGCATCCTCTCTTTCTATATCTCCTCTGTTCTTCTTTTTCCCCCCTGTCCCATGCATGAAGATGACCGTGCACAGGACACGCTGGAATACTGTGTTGTTCGTTTCCATTTACAGAGCCAGGACTGTGCACCAACACTGGATTGTTTTTTCAGGACACACAGACCGGACATCTAGCAGAACATGAGGAGATATTTGCGAAATTTGACCAAAAAAAAAAAAAAAAAGTGTATTGGATTAGAAACACGTGCTCCATCTTTAATACAGTATGAACTGAAGAGTAACAGATGAAGTGGGAACAGCTTTATAACTTAAGCATGCATACTGTATATTTCTAATGGTGCTCCTCACATTCTTTCAGACACACACACACACACACACACACACACACACACAGACAGCCAGACACAAAGAGAAAACTGTACTTACCGGAGCTCCTCCACCCTGTAATCCTTTCAAACTAAACCAAGTCTGCACACCTGCAGTGAGAACTGTAGCGAGAAGTACGTCACAGATCCTCCGAATGAGCGCAGTGTATATTTTTACCCGGCGTTCGGTCATGATCTCTTTCAAGAATTACTCACCTTAGCATCATTTCTGGTCGGTGTGCGTGTTATTGATCCTTTTCAGGTCACACTTTAGAAGAAAAGCAGCTCACAGAGTAATGTCTAGATGTGTGTATGTGTTTTTTGTTCTTTCTGTTTAAACACTTTTTTGTGCTTGCAGAGACACTGTGTCCCAGGTAAGACGACCCTTGGTTTCTGCGGGCTTTGAAGGAAGGGGTGGACGAGCAGGGCAGCGAGTGGGAGGAGAGGAGCGTATAGAGTATAATCACACCGACTGGATGACATTGAAAAGCCTCGGGCCAGCACTGACAAACACAGCTGCTTACTGACACAGTAAATCTACTGGATGACTCTCTGCCCTTCTCAGCCTGCCTTCAAACACACACACACACACACACACACACACTTGAAACTGAGCATGTTTGAGGGTTTGAGCAGTGCCACTGGGCTTTCTCAGGTTGGATAATAACTCTTGGCCTGTCAGAGCAGAGTGCAAGCTGTCCAAAAAGCTGTCAACATCCCACTTACCCTGAAACCAGTGCCTCTATGGCCTGTGCTTACGGGATCTTTGCAGGCAGTCTTCCCGACACACTTCAGCTGACACACACTGTTACAGCTATTGGCGTCACACGCAACCTCTGCTTCTGGTACAAAACATAGTTTGTACCATTGTTTTCGTCAGAGTTCATTTAGATCACTGGAGCTGCTGCTGTTCAAAGTAAACAGAATTTCTTGGTACCACGTGCTCTTGGTGTGATGAATGTCTTAGCACTCACACCTGCTTGATGTTGATAGCAATAGCCATTTGTCACCAGAACATCCCTGTGGATTTTCATTACTTTTGTGTTTCCAATGCATCTGAAAATCTGTGAAGATCAAAAAAAAAATAAAAATTAGATGAGTGATGGATCAAAAAACAAATGCAACATTTGAAACAACACTGTAGCATTATTTTCTTTATATTTACTGATTTTTAAAGCAGACACGCGGAAGTGGGAAAAGTGGATCAAACACTTCAATGCTGAGAGTGGTATTTATTTATTCTTTAGAATACAACTGTAATAAATTGGTAAAAACTTAATTTTCCGTTTTTTGCATAGCTGTCTCCCTCTCGTTATATATATTTTTTATTTATTTATTTTTTACTACTCAAGTTTTTGTTTAGATATAAGGAAATAACAGAAATCTCTTGTTTGAATATTTATTCCAGTTGCATTCAGTATGTCCTAGTTGTCACAGTGTTTGATCAGTTGGTGACATTTAGTCCTGCAAAGTTTTTGACTCATCAGACTGCTACCCCCAAAGACGGGACTTTTACATCTGAAACTTTTAGCCTAAAGCCTAAATCTAGCCCCTGGTTCCTGTGGAGGAAACACAGGTTTAGTTCCTGATCCCTCAGAAGGTACTTTGTACCTTTGGAAAGATTCCTCAGTTGAAACACGCTGTATGAGACTGTACTTCCAGACTTAAGCTTAACTTTTCTCGAGATTGGATGCTACCACTCTAATGATGTTGCAGGGACAATGTAAAAAATTTTTTTTTAAAAAGACGAGGAGTTGGATTCCACATTCCTCTTCCTTCATCCATCTGCTCATCTTTACACTTCTTCATCAGTGAGAATGGAGGTGTGTGCGTGGAACTGTTTGATATCGAGCAACTTCATGTTTTTAAGAGGTCATGATACTGTCTATTTCTAGTGGACCCGTATTCACATGTGCATACGAGTTAATGTCATTAAATGATGTAACAGCATTATGTCTTTTCCAATCCGGTTCCCTCCTCCTCTCTTTTTTTTCTTCTTCTTCCTTTTCCCTCACCACCCTCCCTTTGGCCACAGTCAGACCCAGATGAAAATATGAACTCAGTGCGAGAAGTTAATCTCCCACACAAACGCAGAGCAGAGGCTGTAACTCAATACAGCCTGCTTTGTGGGAGGCCGACTTGTCCTCATCTCGGAGAATTAAATACAAGTTGTCCACTTATGAGGAATGAGATTAAAATGTAGTTGGCTGTTATTAAACCTCCGAATGAACAAAGAGGCATGAAGGATCTCCGCTCGAGAGGGTGCGAGAGGGTTAGAAGGTGAGAACGTTTTTGTTTATGTGTGTGTGGCGCGCATTAGGCACAGTGTGTGTGCAGGGCGGGGGCTTTAAGATTCCCAAGAAGGCCTTATTGGAGATGATTACTCTCATAAAACCTCTGCTCTCTAAATTGCCCCCCTCTTTCTCCTCCTCTTCCTCCTCCTCCTCCTTCCATCTGCAGTCTAAACACACTTAATCAAGCGCAGGTGTGTCCTGATGCATTTACAGACGCCTCGCTGACAGGCAATCTTCCACTGCGAAACAACAAAGGAGAGGAGGCTGGAGATGTTGCGCCTTCTTTCCATCTTCTTCACTCTGTGGGCAAAGGTAGCGGATGACAGATATGAATGAAAATATGAATGAGAATAAATGTATCTTCTTTCACTTTGTTTCTTAATTTTCTCTTCACCCCCTACCACCACCACCACCACCACCACCACCAGTCTCCCTCAGCCCTGTGTCTTAATACACTGCTGGATCAGCCGGTGCTGGAGATCTGTGGGTTAATACGGTTACCGGGATAACAATCTCCTCCAGCATCGCTTCATGATAGATGGGCGCTGTGTGTGTATGTGTTGAGTGATTGAGCAAGTGGGTGAGTGAGTGAGAGATAAAGTAAGCGGCGGCTGTGTAAAAATCTGTGTGTGTGCGTGTGTGTGTGTGTGTGTGTGCGGTCCCCAAGCGAGAGTGTGGAAGCGGAGGGGGCCATGGTATCCGTCAGAGGAGAACAATGGCTTTTAAATGAATCTGGGAGCTCGTAAATCACACAAAGAGAGAGCCCAAATGCAGCGCTGATTGCCTGGACGTCAGAGTCAGCGGACGACAGGAAGGAACGAATGAACGAGAGCCCCAGCGAGACACCTTGTTAACGCCTGAACAAAACGCCTCCATTAGGAACCAATGGCCTACTTATGCAAATGAGTCCACATATGCACACTTTCTCTCCTGAAAGTTCCGTCCTTGGGAGGCAGTCAGTCAGTCAGGACAAATGTAAATAAATCAAAGGACATATTTGTCGGTGTGAGTATAAAGCGAACTTAAAGTGGGCTTTTTTTTTCCAGCTGTACCTGCGCCGGCGTACCTCGGTTGCCTCATACGGTTGATCCCTTTTTTATATTCCAAAAGTGTTGAGCTCGACACATTTAAGTGGAAGACAAAGGTATTGCCTAACTTGCCGTTCGTTGAATATATGTTTTTCTTAATCTCATATAATTTGAATTGGTTTGATAAAGATGTAATTTGGCTGTCGCTGGTAATGTCTGTAGCTGTTATTGTATGTGTTAATGCTAAGCAGTTGTAAATCATTAGAGCCAGGCTTCATTATGGTTTAGCTCGAGCGTTGCCTCAGAGAGAGAGATGAGTGGTAGGCAGAGTGTAATTACAGGTATGTGGGGAGAAAACATGCAATTAGAGATGTAGAAGAGGTTTTTTGCACACTTTTCCAGCTCATGGACCACGGAAGCTTGTTTACTTCTCCTCTCCTCCAGAGGTGGGAAGTATCTGAGTACATTTACTCGAGTACTGTTTTTTGTTATTGTGCTCATAACCTTTGGAGGGTAAAATATTTATCACTCCAGGACATTAGTTTTACAAAAATGTGCATATATGTCAAATATGTTTTTAAAAAAGACATGCAAAGTATATTAAATATTCTGCATTTTTGGAGATTAAATCTGTGTTAGCCAAACTTTTGGTGTCTGCTACCCTAAACAATGTCTGACTGACATCTAATCTGGTTAGAGAGGTCTTTTGTATCAAATGTTTCTTCTTGCCATCCCCTCAGATTTATCTTGTAACTCTTAGAAGCAGTTAAAATGATCTCTAATGAATTCAGCTAACCATCTTACACACATGTACTGACATTTAACAACCTATTAGTATAATACAATTACACATCTACTAGTTGCAGGGTTCATGAGTCATTTTACTTTTGAGACTTAAGTACTTTTTGCTGGTAATACTACTCCACCATTACTTAGGAAAGTTATAGTATTAATGCACTGGTATTTTTCTTCTCCCTTGTCTTTTTCCCAGGCTCATTGTGTACTGTTGCAGTCGGATAACAACTGGCAGGGACTCTAGGTCACTGTTAGGGTTGAGGTCAGGTCAACTCATTTGGCCACCCGGAGCAGACCAACTGATGATCCAAATTAGAGGTGAGAGGTCAAGAGGTCATGGTCTCCTGGTTAGCTCTTCCACTCTCACCTGTCTGTTCACAGGGAAAGGGAACAACAGAAATAGAGGAGAGACAAGGACTGTGAGAAAGTGACGTAAACAGGTGTCTTCTCCTTTCTGTCCCCCCTCTGTTGTTTTCAGGTTGGTGGGGATTTTATTAGCACGACATATGACAAAGCGAGACAAACATCCAACAGCACAAATATCTGCGCAGCAACTGAAATGTCTTGTCTTTCGTCTTTTGATCTTCGTCTCTCCCTCCCTTGCTGTAACCATAATAGTGTGTAATGTGCTTACTGATTAGAACTTTGACGGCGAGGTTCAGACCAGCCACCCAGACACTGAGGTTAGTTAGTCTGGGTTTTGTGGCCAGACTGTTTGGCTGGGAATACCCTTCTTTTAGTTAAACCTAGTTTGACCGCAAGTGACGTTCCCACACACTACACAGCGGTTGGACGCACACCTGCTTCAAATAAACAACCACGCAATGATGTTACAGAGCAGAATGAAGCTTGCATTTCTAAGTTGTTATCCTTTCTTAGAGTAGTCAGACAGTGGGAGGTCCGGTGGGTCTGGGTAACACGGGACACATGCTTAGAAAACAAAAGGACAGTCGCTCTTCAATGCCATTTTTCCGAGACAAGTACGACCCCCTGAAACAGAGGTATGTGACAGCTGCGCTTTTCCTCCCAGGATTGAAAAGAGGAAAAAGTACATGGTTGTAAAAAAGAGAGTGAATGTGACCACCGCTGGGCGTTAAAGAAGCAGGTGGGCATCCGCAATTAGCTCCATCACTGTACAGTGTTCAATGAAAACAGTCGGGAGAACATTCGCGGCAGTTGCTTCCCGCAAAGTGGACATTCTCTGTATTTTTCTCTGACGCACGCAGCGCACGTAAACACACGGAGTCGCATGGAGACACGCAAACATATAAACAAGCACACAATATTTACAATACTTAGAGTATTAGGTGAGAGGTTAGAGGAGGCGTGACTGACCTCCTCAGTCATAATTAAGAGCCTAGGAGAGCAGAGCCTTTAGGCCAGCTGGGGGCCCTGCCCAGACACACTCCCTTAGACTGCACTGTTTATGTTTCATTAGAGCACAATTATATGTCGCATCCCTCTCTTTTGCCGTTTCTCACTCTCAGTGGCTTCCCCTGATTCTTTCATGTGCGTCTTGTGCGTGTATTCATCAGCGCCTTTTTTTTTTTTTATACTCTCAGCCGGTTCAGAACAAGAACAGCATGTGCTCGGCTTCACTGAGCAACAATATTTGTCCCCCCGTCCCCGCCCCCCACCCCAAAATCCTTATCACAGGTCAAACAAGCTGCTGAGAGGCCCTCCACTCTGCTTTACAGACAGAGAGCAGGAGCCGAAGCAAACAGACAGACTGTAGAAAAAAAAAAAAGTATATTATAGAATAGTTACAGATGAAGGAATGTAGCAGGGGCTGTTGGAGGTGGGAGGATGGACTGCATGAGTGGAGGAGGAGTGCCTTCCAGTAAGAGGTGGACAGCTCCCTCACTACAACACCACAAAGGAAATGACTGCACATAACAGGGAGAGGTGCAGGCAGAGAAGTGGAAGGTTGAAGACATTTGAGTCTTGTTCTGCAAACTTGTAAGTGATCTATACGTACACAGCTCAGGACCTAAAGCTACATGTTAATTGCAAATTACAGTATCTCTAAACATCCATATCCATCCTGTTCTGTTTTTATTTGGACCCATAGCTCTTAATGGATGCCTTGAAATAAAGTGCTTTCTGTATGTGTTGTCTAACATTGTCGAAAGGAAAACGTGTGTGTACCCTTCTTAACGCTTTCATCATAGAGGTGTTACATGGCATAACAGCACACTCTTTCAGTCTTATTGAAGGCATTAGGAGTTCAATTCCTCCTTATTTTCCCGTGTCCCCACCAATCTCTGCAATGACGTGTTAATGCTGGAAAGGTGTGGGATGTTTGGGTTCCAGAGATTTGACAAACACTTTGTGCACTGACACCTATAGGCGACCTGAGCTCAGACGACACTTAAAGAAGGCTTAACGAGACTAATCCGATGTTTAGTAGCACACAGTAATCAAAATTGTAGACCTCGTGAGCGTAATTGTGGACTGTTAAGAAATAAATCAATGTTTGTAAAAGGGTGTGTTTAAGGGAGAGTGTTTGTTTCTGCTTTTTGGTGTTTCACCTCTTGCATCAAATTAATTCTACTTGTATCCATCAATTAAAGCTTACATATACACGCAGCAGAACTCTGGGCCTGTTGCAAGAGTGGAAAGTGTGTGTTGATGCCATATTACCAGCAAATAACTAAAGAATTAAATGTGAAAAAAATAACTAGGCAACATTTGCTGTTTAGTTAACACACGTGTGTTAGTGCAGGAGCTTCATCAACCTGTATATACACAGAAAACTGGTTAATCTTTTGTAGTTTATCTGGTAGAAACTACAAATAAAATGCCAGACTGACTGTCAGACGCTGCACTCTGGGAAATTTGAAAAAGATGAAAAATGATGGCAAAGAATGAGGGAGAACAAGACGTCTTGAAAACATTAGAAAAACTAGTTTTTCGCTCTTGCTGTCTTTCACTGTGCATGCTGGGGAGTAATTAACAGCTTTAAATCAATATTTAGTGATTCATGGTTGTTTACGTCCCTCCACCATCATCAAACACGTACATTGTCACACACATGCTGGAGTCATCGGGTCTAGACAGCCAGTCAGGACAGACACAGCGTTAACCTACGTCCGTGACCAGAGGGCACGAGCTTCACGCCACAGACCCACTCAAACTCACCGCACTGGCACATGGCTCTGGAGCAGGGAAAACACACAGTATCAGTAAATTACTTCAATCCATTCAAAGCGTGAATTTGATTTCAGAATAATCGTGGGAAAGTTTGAGACATTAGCCATGAAGAGACCACAATCCACTCTGAGGTTTAACACACTGTGAGTCAACAGCCACAGGTGGCAAAGTCAAAATTAAAAATGCAACATCGCTGTTATGATACGGTGCAGGTTTGCATAACAGTCTAATCTGTGATCCAACCAACAGTAGGGGGGAGTGTGTGTGTGTGTGTGTGTGTGTAAGAGGCGGCAGAGGAGAGGAGATCGTGATTCCAGTCCTGTGCTCACTGTCTTGTGGATTATCTGAACAGCGGGACAGTTGTTTCCACCAGCATCCATGACCTTTTTCTTTGCTACTGTCTGTTTGTCTCCTACTGCTCATTCTGCTGGTCTCATTCTCCTATAATTTGCTTTGTTGTCTCATTTATTTTCATCTCCTGCTCCTGGTTTCCCCCTTTTTTTTTTCTTTCTTTTTTTTTTTTTGCCATTTCCTATGAGAACAGGAAAGCCCCTTCAGACAAACAGCCACGGTCTGTCCATCCAATACTCTCTCTCTCTCTTTTCTTGGTTCAGCAGGCTATGTAAACACATTGGGCGGACTACAGCTGGCGTGGAAGGAGAGCAGTGGGACATAGTGTGTGTCTGTGAGTGCGTAGGTGTGTACATATTTACGTGAGCGCATGCAGGCATATGTGTGGTAGAATTCGGAGTGACGAGACATTGACCAAAGTGTATTTGGAGTGGGGGTGTTAAAGGCATGAGATACCAAGGGACCTGGACGCTGGCGCGGAGGCTCACAAAGTCTGGAGCTTGTGGGGGTATTGAATGGCTCATTAAGTTGGTTTGTGTGTGTGTGTGCGCGCGTTCATACAGCTGTGGACGACACACAGTCCTGCACAGGAAATCAGGAGTTGGCCTGAGACCTACCCAATCAAAGAATGCGTTAAATCAAAGTTGCGCTGTTGACCACTGCTGCGTATTTTTAGCATAATGCATTGGATTTTTATGTATGTGTGTCCGCCTGCATGCCTGTACTGTGCAGTCCCACAAATTTTGTGTTTGCAGAAGGAAATACCTTGACAGGTTTCTGGAACACCCGCCTGGGTACCCCCTCTCCATCTCCCACTTTCCTCCCACTCTTTTTCTCCATCTCGTTTCTTCCTTTGGTGTCGTTTTTAGTGTTATTTTACACTCACGCCCTTCCTCTGGCTTAGAGCAACACTCTCCCTCCCCATTACTAGTGTTGTGTAACTGCCATTTGGTGATCAGAAAACTTAACATTTGGAAGATGAAGTGAGAAATGATTGTAAATCTCATTCTGGGATGCCTTTTGATGCTATTATGTCACTGGTTATGTCACGATCACGCCCCAAAACAAATAAAAATGTCCTAATTGTTTTCCCAAAGGTATACCTGTGGAGAGCTTTGTCATCATTAGGGCTCATGTTCATTTTTAAAAGGCACAACATGATAAATTTAATTTTGGCTCCACGTATTAATAAAACATGTCCTTACTGGTTGCACACTCATTCTTCTACCCACACCCTTTTTTCTCACTTCCCTCACTTTCCCTCCTACCTCTATTCTTCCTTTTCTTTCACACAATCAGCGTTGTTGACAGTTTAATAGCAGAGAGAAATGCTCTCACATTTTTCAGCGACAGATGTGTCAATGTCCCATAATGATGAAAGGTGACATTCCGCAGAACTAACAGACAAGAGGCAGGAAGCGCTGCTCAAAGGCCAAAGGGAAGAGGAAGTAACCGAGGATGAGCCGAACAAGTCACTTACGGTTTCTTGTTAGGAGATGCTGGAATTCGTCAGAAGATGTGGTGAGAGAGAAAATGCAGAAAGGAAAATGAAAGAAAAAAAAAAAGCTGATTAAAATTGTGGGCAAGATGAAGGTGAGCAGTGTGTGTTGACAAGCAGCATAACAGGCGGGAAGAGAGAGAAAGGAGCTGAGAGTGAGTCCATAACTAGTTTTGTGCTGAAAGGTCAAAGTCAGGCCTCGGATTTGAAATTGAAATGAAGTGTTGGTTTGGCACCGTTCCCACATCAGTACTCTATGGAAAGAGAGTGTTTCTGTGTGTGTGAGCACATCTGTGTGTGTGTGTTCATAACACTTGGTGTGTACTCATTTTCCCACCATTTCCCACAGTTTTACATATTGTGTGTTTGGATCTCTAATAAAAGAGCAAAAACTGTGAATTTCTATATTTCAACACCGTCCTAATCAAAGTGTAGGACAGTGTTTCTTTTGCTATCATGGGATTCAGTATTAATATTCCGCTGTCGCACCATCGCCTCCACATAATGGATGTGTTAAGACAACTGTGTGTTCTTACATGGCCTCCCATTCATTTCTGCGAGTGCTGCTCAGGGGCTGCACACTCTGAAAACATTGTTCAGGCTTCTGCATTTTAGAGCCTTCACGTTACACGAGTCCTTCTCTCAGCGTGCAGATTGTCTATACCCCAAACATTAATGGCCGAAAATAATACACGAATACAGATGCTTTCTCATTTTTATTGAACCTAATGGCTTACATTATCCAGCAGTAATACAGAGAAGCATTTCTTTGGTTCTGTGATGCTCAGACTGTGCTCATGGTTTTTGTAGGTACTGATGTGAAGTTTAGGTAATACTTTTGCTCTTTTTCATTGCTGTACTTTGCACCTTTCACCCTTTTTTGTGTGATTTATTTAGATTTTTTTAAATTTCATGATAGCATATATGGAAAAGTTTTTTGGGGACCAACACTATGCCAAAATGCCTGCACAACACAGAGCTGTTCTGGGGCACTTTTTGGCCAAAAGTAGCAGTTTTATCATTAATGGTTAAAGCAAGCAATGAATATACAGAATTCATCAAAGGTGGACGAATGAAATGTGCTCTAAGAGGCAGTTTGAGCTTTTGTTTTGACGAGTTTTGCCACTTTTTCTTATTTCATACCCAGATTTAGGGTTACCATTGTAATAAGTGTGAATGCAAATTGACTACAGCTGCTGTTCTCCAACATACAAAGCTTCCAGTTCCATCTGTCAAGCCCACTTGTACAGAGTATTTGATACTGAAAAGACAGCAGTAAAGTAAATGGAACCTTTTGTTCAAGCCCAACCTGTTACATCTGAATGGTGTGTGAGATTTGGATGCAGCTTTTCAAGCATCACATCCAAGGCTGTCCTAATTGGTAAGCACACTAAAAGTAAAAAGACCCTCCATCTTTCTGTCAATGCAAATGAATTCATTCAGACTTATTCTTGTTGGAAGTGGTGTGAAAATGTTACTGGGTCGGATTTATGTGTTGACTTTTACAGAGCAGGATGCTTTCCTCAGACATGATACCAACCGGTTAAATTACCATTTGATTCATGTAAAGGGGTGCAATGTTGGAACAGCGGCTAAGCAGGAAGTAACGAGGTTTCCCTCAAGAAATGAGTGAAGTTTGGGAGGTGATATAAGCTTTTAACAGTGCTAGCAGTATTTTGTAAAAATGTAAATGGTTTGATTTCTCCTTACTTCAGAATTAGTAGTATTTAATTAAGGTGAGGAAAAGAGGCCATCTTTGCTATAATTTCCAAACCCTAAAAATTGTGTGTGAATTACTTTTTTTTTTTTCAAACATCCTCGAAAGTTTGGACTGTTTAAATGCACTTTAAATTAGTGTTTATATCTCCCAATACATTACTGTGTGCTCTTATGATCAGAAAGCAGTCAAAATGTTCCTCTTGTTGATGCTGTGTTCATCCTGCAAATAGGGACCAACACTGTATAGCAGGATTAGGATATTTCCATAAAATGATCATTTCCATCTTCTAATTGGATTTTTACTTAAGAATTCTTCACTTAGAAATAGCATTTCTCTGTTCTTTGAGTTTTTTTCTTCTTTTTTTTTAGTGGGCCTCCCCAGCTTGCCTTTATATTCCAGTCAGTGACTGATAGTGCTACTGACAGCTCTGTAACTGACCGAGAACGATGACTTGGGGGCTGTTGAGGAGTAGATGGGTAGCAAAACAGGGTGAAATAGGGAAGCGGGTGAATGGCTGCCTGCCAGAGCAGAGTGCCAGGTGCAGAATATAGGTTGGCGTGGTGTCCTTCTTCAGCTCCCCTGTGGACAGAACCAGCCCTTACAGAACATCCACCATCCCTCTGCTGCTGCAAGGCCACTTCCCCCCCCCCCTCCATTCACCTCAGCTGTTTTTGAATCTTGCCCTCAATTGCTCCCTGTTTCTGTCCCAGTAGAAAACAACTCTTCGCCAAACAGAAGAAGGCGGTTGTGTCAATTAAATGGTATGCGCTGCACGCCGCAAATCACACACACATGTTCTGCGCTCCAACGCTAACCCATCTCTCGCTGTCTCTTCTCTCGTTCTCCCTATATGTTGGACGGAGCCACCGAGTTTTATGGCTCGTGTGTGTTGTGACAGTGTGAAAGGCACAGGAAGGAAAGGCCGTGCTTCCTCTGATGCTCCTGCTGCTGTGGACCAGAGGAGATAAGAACACACACACATGGATGCACACCCAGCCATGAACAAACAATCACAACACAGATCCATGCTGCCTGCACTAACACCCCCCTCCCTCTCCACCTCCCCTGCAGATCAGCATCCATGTGGTTTGGCCTCATAATCAACTCCCTGCGCCGCCCCACCTCCACCTCCATCTCACACATTTTGGTTTGTGCTCGCCGCTCCAACTCAGAGTGTTTGAATTGGCAGAGCTAGTTGAGCACTGGAAGCTCTTGGTTTCTAATGGGCAAATAATCATTGTATTGAACTATTCGGGTTAGTGAGACAAAGCGATTGTCCTGGCAACTTTAGCGGTTGTAGATACAGAACAGAGTCCTCTCAATGGTTCATTAATGTGTGTGTGTGTGGATGAAAGGCACTTCCTTCAGAAATAAGTAAAGAACTTCCTGGAAAGTGTGTATGCTGTGCTTTCCAGGGTGAGACTGATGCTGAGAGTGTGTCTCTGTTATTTTCTGTGCGTGAGAGTGTGTGTGTCCGCTGACGTAAGCCCCTCTATCTGATGATGCCCTTCTAATCCCCACAGTGATGTGTCATGAATATGGAGTTTAAGACTCAAATCCCCAGGGATACACAGGCTATAGATAGCTTGCACCTTCCTCTCAAACACACACACATACAAAAGACACACACCTTAAGCGGCAGTCTCACTCTGGCGCACATACACATTGTACACACCGCTCCTGACCCCTGTGACGTTGAAGGGGCAGGACAGGAAAAAGCCAGTAAAAGGTGATTAAAATGAAAGTAACAGAGTCAGAAGAATTTCAATGGATGGAGGGAATAACTGAGAAATGCAGAAAGTGAAGGATGTGGAGCTGCTGATCGGTTGTTTAATTTTAAATACATCTGTGGTTTGTAGAGAGTTGGGCCTTATATGTGTAGCTTTTGCCACCGTTTATATTGGGAATAATAACATTGTAATCACCATTTTCGTTCTTATGAAGTCAAACCATTTTTTGATCACTTTTTCTAATGGCAATAACCTCTCACTGTATTACAGTCGCTTATTATCTCACGATATAGTACGTTTCATTAGCAGTGGAAAGCTATTTCTGCACATGCGCAAAGTTTCACAACACAATTCATGTATGTAATTCACCATACTTTTATCTAATTGATATCAGCTTTGGGTGGCTGTTCTTGAGAGCCATGGGAAACACTGTATATTTGTCATTGCAGTCAGCACTAATCACAATCATCTACAAAACCGCCATTTACAGCAGTTTTTGACAACTGACAGATATCAGTATGTTAAGTAATGGAACAAAAATGGAGCAGCCACAGAAGAGCTGCAGGCCACATGGCTCCAAAGCGTCAGAAAAATATTCAGCTTCGCTGTTCCCTGCACATTGTTTTTGCACCGCATGCAGCATGAAATCAGATTGCAATTGCTGTTATTACTGACCAAAGTCTTTATTTATACAAAGTGAGCTTCTACCAGTGGCCAGTAAGAGCAGTGAGAGTGAACAAGAGCAGTAACACTGGCCAGACAACGTAAGAGTGGGTTAAGACGTGCTATGAAGCTTTGTAAATCTGATCGAAGCTGCAGCATTGCAAAGTGCTAAAATGTGGTAATGCAGCTACACGAAATGCACAGGAAGTCCAATGAGGCAAAAAGCATGCAGAGTAAGATGATCATACTGGACAGTGAAATGATTACCCAAACTGTCCATTGTAAGCATCCATCACAGTTTACAGACCAGCTTCAACTTTATATTTATCAGAATTAAAATCGACTTTACTGGCCAAGTGCATTGACATGTACAAGGAATTGTTCTCACAAACTCTCTACATACTCACACACAACACAGTGCACAAACAAATGTACATAATAATGCAAATCCAGACTTACTACTAAACAAACATAAGCAACAAAGCGGTTTGGTTCCTCTCTTATCATGTGATTTGTCTGTGTTTTTTTGTTCCACAGCGGTCTTTGTTGTCATGATGTTGTCTCGTTCCCAGAACCCAGTAATGGCTTTCCTGTGTTATTATAACTGATTCAAATGATGGCCACAACAGCAAAAATACAGTCCAAATTGCAATAACCTCAAATGGAGCAGTATAAAAAAAAGCACTGCATGATACCACGGCGTCATGTGATCGGGCTTAAGTTGCAATTAAGCCATTTATGTCACGAATAGCTGAAATAATCAGCTTGTGTAAATTTGCTTGTGTGTGCACAACCCTGTGGTATGTTTTGTTATTTAGGCTAAGATGTACTGGAAGCTCTTTATATTTTATTGAAAGCAATAATCTGGAAGTGTGTTTCCTCAGGTTATTGTGGCCTAGAACACACACAGACACGTACTGCAGGTGATAAAAGACATAATGTAAGGATAATCACACTCACTGCCTTCCCCTGCACACTTACTCACACAATCACACACACACACACACACACACACACACACACACAAATGTATCCCACCACACCCCAAAAGCTTGCCAACCCATATGGCTTGGGGATAATAAACCGAACAGCCAGCAACACGTCTCCTGCACTCCCGAGCCAGGCAAGCCAAAGGAATGCACATCCCTTCAGTTCACTCCCTCTCTTTATCTGCCTCTCTCTTTTTTTTTTTCCTCTCCTTTTTTCTTCTTCCTCTGTCTGTTTGTCATTCTCCGTCTTTTCCTGCTCGACTCTGAGGCATTGAGTGAAGGACCCTCTGTTAAAGTGAAGAGAGTATGTTGGCATCCCGGTGTGTGTTTGTGTGTGTGTCGTGTGCCAAAGAAACCAGTCTGACGAGTCTGTGAAGAGCTTGCCCTTGGGATGGAGGGAAGAGGGGAAGTAGGATGGAAAAAGGGAGGGAGTGTGAGGATGAAATGAAAAGGAAAATAAATAGTTATGTGAGAGAGAGAGAGAAGGGGAAAAAGAGAGATATTTGGGGAGGAGAGAGCGTTGCATTTACTTTATAAAAGATTTTAGCAACATCTCCTTCTTAATGTCTTTCTCCAAGATGCCATATGTGACCAAACACACGTCCCTTGTTTCTTCCTTTGCCCCCACACCCACCCTTACCCCTGGCCTGCTCTTCCCAGTTCTCCCACCTCGCCGTCTCTCCGTGGTGCAGTGGGACAGCCAGCAAGGCCTGCGGCAGGAGTGCTAAGCCCGGGCCTGGATTTGGAGCACGGCTGCTCTCGGTTGAGCGGGATCCAGGCCCCCTGAGGGCTGAGGGGTGGGAGCGGAGGGTGGAGGGTGGGAGCCGAGGGGGAGGGAGGCAGGGCGGGGAGGGAGGAGAGCCGAGGCAGCAAGCAGTACAGTTCTGGATCACCTTCAAAGAGCTCCAATCCCAGTGGAGAGACTGGATTCCTCTGCGGAGAGAGGGAGAGAAAAGGGGGAGGGTATGGAGAGAGAGAGAGAGAGAGCGAGCGAGAGAAAGACATGGGAGACAAGAGACAAGGGGAAAGTGTGAAAAGAGAAAGGAAAGAAGTGGTTTGGGTAGTAACTTCTTTCCCACTCTTTCGCTGTCTTTCTCCCTCCCTCTTACGCTCTCTGCGGCGTGCATGCACTTGCCCTTCATACAGAAGGCCATACTGAGATGATCTATCTGTGTGCTGGAGCAGGGAGACATGGGAAATCTGGCCCGCACAAAGGCGTCGTTGTGCCCCTCCGGAGCTTCCTTTAGGGGCCGTCATGTGTGTATGTATGCTTGAGTTTGTGTGTGACAAGGATGAGTAGGAGTTTACCTTCTCAGACCCCCCCCACACCCTCCAGAAGCTTCTCCTAATGCAGACATGCACACACACTCCCAGATGTGCCTCCAAAAATCCAAGGACATTGCAGATTGCCACCTAGGCATCTCATTCTTGTTCATGTAGCAGATGACTTTCAAGCTCTGAACCTATAAGCCTCTTATACAACGCCAAAAAAAAAGTGTGACAATTTAGGAAACCTCAGATTTGTTCCAATGGAGTTGTGCATGTTCACTTTTTGCGAATTTGGGGGCAAATAGTACACTTTATAGTTTGTGCAGGAGTGTGTGTTTCTGTGTGTGCATCAGTGACAGACCTTCATCCTGAGTCTGGGTCAGCAGTTTGTTTAGCATCAATTAGAGGCTCTGTGTTCCTCAACGCAAGCGTGAAGGGAGAATTAACGTGCAGTGGCACATTCCCATCAGCGTATTATTACACACAGCACCTCAGCTGGAACAGTGCAAGGCTGTGTTTGTGCATGTGCATATCTTCTGTGTGTCTATGTGTGTGCACGCACATATATGTGCATGCATTCTTAGGTAAATGATTCAAATTCAGAAAGTGCGTTACTTTTCCATTTTTTCTTCTCTCCCACTCTGTCTTCTTCTTCTCCTTGCTTTGCTCTCCCCTCCTCTTTCAAGGACTTTGGTCTGACCACAGCCATTTCCCTTAGCCTTTGCTTTGCCTAGCAACACACAGCACATAGTTTCCATAGAACATGCATTTAATGGGAGAGAAGATATATAGATACTGCAGAAAGTCTCTTGTAAAGACAACTAGGTCTAAAGATTTCCTGCTCTGCTCACAGACTAAGTTTGAAAAACACATGTTCAGTGGCTTTAGTGCTGACTTTTCTCTTAAAGGCATGTAGCAGAGGAGGATACATGGAATGGAGGCTGGAATGAAACTAATATCATCTTGAAAACTGCAATACAGACAGGACGAGTATGGTTGTAATCAAAGAAACATCAGTGCAATTACTTTGTAAGACTAGTGAGTATTATCAATGTTTTAGTCCAGCATTTTAACAACAAATTATGATTTTTGAACAGAATGAACCATAGCTGTCATATTTTAAGCCCACCATTTTTCTGAAAACGACCAAGCACGATTTTAAATATAATGAATGCACTGGCTTCAAACTTTTAATGTAGTCTGACCAGTCCTGATTCAGACTATATCCTTCCTGTGAGAAAGTTGCAAAAAAAACACATTCACAGTGTTCTCAAGTACAGATTTCCCTGACAGCTGTAGGACTGAAAAGTTCTGCCTTACCCGTTTTTTTTTCTTTTTTTTCTTTTTTTAAGTTCTCTGTATTTGTCTAATATAGTCAAACTTAGCAGGTGAGCAAGTTGCAACCTGTTGACTGCCGTCGGCTCTGGTGTGTGTTTGATAAAGCATGGACAAGAATATATCGGTGTGTGCTGAATTAACTCTATCACTGCAGTTTGAGTACTGAGACCTATATTTAATATTACCATTGCTTTTTTTTAACAGTAGTATTTACATTTTACTTCGTGGCCTGACATCAGGCCTCAATTTAGCCCAAATACCTTTAAGTTCTGTTGGCTTTGGGCCACACTGCAGGCCTGTATGTTAGTCACAATTCTGTCCAAAAACAAAGTCAGTATTATTTTTCCTGCAATTATTTGAGACATCAACACACCCTGATATTATATTAGAAGGACTGTTTCTTTTGGAAACTGCTTCCAAAAAAGATATGCTTCATTCATGATCATTCATCATTATTATGTTGGAAGTGATTAGAACATGCCTAACCCTCTTAGGGATTATTGAATTGACTCTGTGCCAGGAAATGTACCACTCATGGGCACAGTCTTGCCAGAATCCTTTACTTAGGCCCTATTCATGTTGCTTTTTTTTTCCTTACTTTGATTGCATCCTCGGCATAAATGTGGAATATAGTTTCATTGCTTACGTGTCCTTTTTCGTCTTGTTTGATGGGGGATGGGGTGCCAGTGGGCCTCTGCCAGGAGAAAGGTTTCCTGGCTTTGCCAAGGTATGCCCTCCTCCCTCTCTCTCATGTGGAGCGAGGCTCTATACTTGCTTGTAAATAGTGAGATAAGTGTGGTTTACCCGTAGCTGGGGTGTAAGGTGCACTCAGCACCGCCCTGACATGTCTGTGCCAAAGCCCAACAGGGGTGTAATTACCTGAGACTGGGTCAGCACTTTATCCGGGGTAAAAATACCTGCCTACTTATAGAAGGGGAATAGCGAGGGCAGCTCCATGCAAAGGGAAGCCTGTCTTCACGCATCCAGCCAAATGCTTCTCTATGTTGGGTAATGCTCCTGTAGTTTTCTCACCGTAGAGCACCGCATAACGTTCTGTCATAGGGACTCCCTGACAAAACCTTTCCATCTTCTCCTTCTGCTTTTCATGGCTGCGACGGACTGACCTACAAAACGCCGGGACACACGTCCAATGTTCCACTCTCTACCTCGAACTACGGCCGACTCTCAGCTCAGTACCTTTCCACACTCCCCGTATTCCCCTACTCCACCCCTTTCGCACCACATCTGTCTCTCTGCCCTGCGAGTCAAGGACGGAGAGGGCCAAGCAGACATGCAGAGGACAGCTCTGCACCAATCAGGAGACGGAGAGAACTTGTGTCAATTAAATGGTATGTGCTTATGCCGCAAATCACAGACACATGTTCCCTTCTCCCCTCCCACCCTGTGGCTGTTGCCTCTCTTCTCCACCACCTAATGCAGCGTAATCATCCTCATTACTGAATGAGACCCTACTGTACACACAAACTCCCCCCCCCCACTTTACACATGTGTATAAAGAGCATCCACATGCAGAACAGTATAGTTTATGCAATACACAACCAACTGCGCCTCTAACACACTGTCAACAGAGTAGCTCTCAGTGCCACAACACTGTAAAGCCTCTAATGCCACAGTAATACTATTGTAGTGTGTATTATCAACAGGACAGTGAGCACTGAATTAGGCTGGCAGCTGGGGAGGGGAGAAACCCCTCATTAGCTCCCTTCAATGTATCTACTTCCCCTAATCACTTACAATAACATAATCTCTTTAAAAGTGCTGCAGCTTAAGTCCAATCTGCCTAAAACCTGACACGTGATTGAGGTCAATCCCCCAGTAAACCCCAAACTGTGGGGTCCCATGAAGTCCCACCCACCTAAGCTACAGTACATTATAAGCAGGTATTGTATTTATGCTTTGCACTGTGCACAGTATTACACCGCTATGAGGCTCAAACTGAAAGCTATGTTTCCCTTTTCCTGATCCAGACTCCCTCCGCTGCTAACTTCATGCTCTCAGGCCGACAGAGCCTGGCCCGCCGCCTGCGTGTGCCTCTGATCCCAGTGCAGTTTGTATCCTTTTCACAGCCTCTGTTCTATCTAACCCCAAGTTGTGGAGCGCCATTCTGCTCTTTTTATTTTTTGATGTTTTTCCATAGTGTCTCTTGCCTGCAAACCACTTACAGATGTTGGCAGCGGGGAACATTGTGGCAACTCCAAACGAGGAAATCTAAATAGAGATCAGGCTGTAAAATAAAAAAGAAGGCCTGGAGAAGGAGAAAACAAGGGGAAAGCAAGCGAGCAAATGCGAGAATGGGGTGAATGGGTGAGAGAGAAAGAACAAAGCAGTGAGTGGGCATTAGTATAGAATTAGTAGAGACAGAAAGAAAAATACTTACTGGCTTTCTGGAGCAGCGACGACAGCTTTTTTGGATTTGTCGGTGGAACTTTAATTCAAACCCTTTTCGCCACCGAATTGCATCTTCTGATTTGTTTCCCAAACAGCGGACAAATATAGGCAGTCTGGAGCGAAGTTCTTGGGGAGGAAGATAAAGTTAGAATGAAGTTATAACTGGCCAAAAAGGCACCCACTGTAACAGAAAACATACATTTACAGCAAACTACTGCAGCTTTTCAATAGCTGATAATGAACCCCCTTAAAATTCTATACGGTCCAAAACCACAACTTCATATTCGCCTTTCCAGTTACAGCTCCCTTGGCAGATTTTTTATATTAAATAGCAGGCTATAGCATATAGGAATAACACCTGCCAGCTGGATTTTACCAGTGGCTACTGGAAAACAATTTCTCTGGCCCGAAAAGAGGCTTGGTCTGAGCTGCGGTGGTAGTTCCATGTTACCTCCCTCCACCTGTTTTACAGGAAGTAGCCTTGTCCCGGTGGATCAGAGAGGAAATGTGTTGAAATGCCACATCCTGCTCCGAGCTTAGAGTCACAGTTCAGTACAGCTAATGCTTATTATGTCCAGACACCTCCTAGAGAGAAAAAGAGCACAGATAGAGAGCGAGAGAGAGAAGTGTGTTTGCAGTCATGCCACTCCCTGCACAGTGATTGTAAAGATGAGTGACCTGTCTCTCCCATCTCTCCCATCTCTCCCCTCTCTCCCCCCCACTTCTTCCTCTCTCCCCCTGCACTTTATTTATTAATGGATCCATTCAATTATTTACCTCACATCTTAGGGCGACAACAGGCCACAGCACAATACACCGGGTGGAGATGATACAGTACACATGCAGAGCGCACAGACAGTGCTCATGCAAGGCAGCCCAGGTACTCAGTGGAGTTAACTGACTGACAGTTTGTATGCATTTAGTGAACCAGTTAACAGAAAATTATTCTGACAGTCAATCTAACCAAGATAAAGAGCTTTGGAATTTGTTCATTTGATCCTGCTTTTGATTAATGGCTTATTGTATTGATTGTTAGAGAGAGTGTGGTTCCCATCGGTTTCCCAGGATTCAGGGCAACATATTTAAATTGATTATTTGGTCCGATCATTGGTCGGACACTCATAAATTATTAATATTTCACAAATTAAATACATGTTATTAAAATATTATAAGAGTTATGAATGGAAGAAGAAAATGTTTTGCATTTTGGAGTGATTGTTTCACCACTGAAAGGATGTTATCCAAGCTTTGCACTCCTACGTTGATTTTGCATTATTTTAGTTCTTGATTCCTTTAAGCCCATCGGTCAGACATCCCACAGCTGGTGGAAAATAGCGAAATACATTTACTCAAAAACTGTACTCATGTAAAAATTGAAGGTACTTATACTTGAGTATTTCCTTTTCATCCCAATTTACACTGTTTTCTGAGTTATTTTACAAATAAGATTTGGAAACATAATGAGTTTTATAAAATAATTCAAACTGTGTTCGTCTTGGGCAGCTACAACAGAAAAAAAGCTATTCACACCATATAAATAACACATTATAGACAAAAAAAACTATAGTATATTTAGCATAACACTTACATGAACTGTTTTGCTGCATTGTGAAGACATTATGTACTTCAATGCATTTTGTAAGTGATAATGTGCGTAACATTTCCAAAGCAGGACTTTGTGGTATTAATACTTATCCTTAAACAAAGGGTCTGAATATCTCCTCCACCAGTGATTTTCAGTGAAAGCTAGCAAAGACGACTTCCTTTCAACGTGCTAGCGCTGACATGTGGTCTGTACACCTTTAAAAGTTACTACAGCATCCTGTTTGCAGCAGAGGTTGACGGTTCAAACGTATCATTGACCGCTCAGTGTCTGCTCTTATCTTCTCCCTCTGGCCTTATCCCCGCAGTGGCCAGACATGGATCAATCCCACCCGGAATTGGGTTTCACATCCCGGAAGCAGAGATGTACACATGGGTCACTTTCATCGACTCACTGCGGCCATGGCCATAGGTATCCATCATACAGACCATTGACTGCTTGTGACCATGAAGGTACAAATTCATCACAAAGAGAGGCTGCGGTGGATGAGGTCAGTGGAAAGAAGTGGCTATTTCTCGTCTGCAACCATGTGGAAATGGAGCCTTTTGAGATATTATCACTTATGTTGATGTAATTACAGCTTAGCATGAAGTACAGTTAGAACAAAGTTTTCACTGCAGAGTTACTGTAAAATTGCATTTTCAGACAGTGTGGCTTTCGTATGTGTGATTTTGTTTGTGTGTCTGAGTGTACGGCGACAGGACGAGGTCACACGGTGTAAGGAAATCTATAATAATGTCAACCTGCGCTTATCTGTGCACTGTTTGTCGCAGGAGTGATGTCATTATTTGTCTGTTATCATTTAAGAATGTGCATCTGTATGTGTTTTATTTGTATTTGTGTCTAGGGGGTGTAACAGGCCGAAAGATGAATAACAGATGCTGCGATGCTGTCGCGATCTGAACTCCAGACTTGGCCGACTCGCTTGAAGACTGAGGGAGAGAAGATGAAGGGAAAAAGGATGGCGAGCGAGATGAGGAGAAGGAGACGGTGTAGTCTGATTGCCGCTGACTCGCGTCCAGCACGCTGAAAATTGTGAGCCGGTTTGATACACAAACACACCTATGAGATGTGGTGAATGCTTGGAAAACGCAGGCAAACATTTTCTGGGAGAGTCTGACAACGCTCAACAATATCAAGTAAAGCACAAAATAGACAAACTTATTGGAACAACATGTTTTTTTTTTTCATCCCCTATTCTCATTGTGTTTGTATTGGAAGGTGAACACTAACACATACACACTCTGAAAAACCCTCTCAGTAACTGGTTAGTGCTCTCATGTGAGTGTATGTGTGTGTCCCTTGAGGAAAGCCTGCTTTAATTCCCCAGGAAATCATTGTGATTTAGAGTAGCAGCGAAGTCGCTTCCAATGAAAGTCAATGGACTGCTGGTGTGGGAGCTGGCTGGACTGCTTGCACATGTGTGTGTGTGTGTGTGTGTGTGAGAGCAATTTATCTAAATGGAGTTTTATCAAACTGTAATTAAATCAGCACGATAACACATACAGAGCTCAAACCATGCTGATGGTAATTAAAATAACCACATATGGTTCTGTCAGTGTCGGAGCAGCTACAGTAAAATTAGTACAAAAAAAAAAAAATCACCTCACTTTCTTCTTCCAAATTATGCAAGATGCAAATGAGTTCATGGTGTTTCCAAGTCTGATTGTATAGAGGAGGCGGAAAACGTGCACGTGCTCTTCAGAGGCTTTGAAATGCCTGCAGCAGGGTTGAAACTAGCCGCCTGACGAGTTTATAAAAGCTGTTGTAGCTGACCGGAGCTTAAATATGTTGTGGGGTCCAGGCGATGAACAAAAAGCAGGCCAGGTTCGAGGGCTGCTGTCCCAGAGCTCCTCCACGGCTGCTGATACAAGGAGCTGAAGGTGGAGGCTGGCAGAGCTGGCTGAATGCAGATAGGATCTCTGTGGGGGGGCGTGAACGTGTGATTGGAGACTAAAATCATTACAGTACGCCTGGTCACTGTGTCCTTGGCTCTTCCGCTGAGCTGAGGCTGATGCTTTCTTATACTTTCACCCTCTGCCTTTTTCTACCCTACTTTTTTTTTTCTAATACCCTTTCCTTTAGCCGATTTTTCACTACACTTTCCTCCGTGAAGCATGGCGGGCTCTTAATAAAAACACACTTCACAAAAGGATTTCTTTTTAAAAAACTGTTTCTGTAGGTGACAAAAAGTTGTGTTCAGGATGTCACCTCTGCAGCATGGTTCATACATGCACATATAATTCAGTGCAACAAATGAGTGCATCACTTTGCTCAGTTCTTGTGACATAAATCAGATTATCACAACATTATTGGGATTACATTTTTGTTTTTCTTCAAATCGTCTGATTGCATTCCAGGAGGCCTCATTGTGTTGATATTTCTCCTGATCACCTTCAGGCTCTTTCCCTTTCTGTGCCTGAGTGTTAACATGAGTTCTGAAGTCACCACTGCACATAACACACACACATGTGCTGGTGTCCTCCCGTTTGCAGCCACTTCAATGTAAAATCTGAAGAAGCAGGAGGAGACCGGATAACCCTAAACACTTGTTCTTGTTATTTTGGGTTATTATCACATATAGGGCCTCTTTCTCCTGGTTCACCTCAGCTGCACTCATGCCCCGAGGCTGCAGTAGCTGTCCAGAGAGAGAGAAAGGGGGGAGAGAGAGGGAGAGAGGGAGAATGTAAACTAGACTCGCCTTTCCTTTGGTCTCATTGGTTGATTCCCTGCCTAGCGGTTTTGTCCTTGAGAATGTGCAGACACGGGGCAGATAATGTTCTGACACCAGAAACTCTAGACCAGGACCAGATCAACACTTACTCCCATACCTCTCTGCTTCTATTGTCATACTACCGGGACATGCAGATTGAAGAAGCGTCTGTTGATTTCTTTTGCGCATGGTTTTATTTCTTAAGGAGGCAACTTTGTATGTTTTGAAGCAAATCGGTAAAACGCCCCAACTTGTGCGAATATGAATAGTCAGATGTAACAACAGCTTGTACGATATTACAAGTGGCAATAAGAAATTCCATAAAAAAAATATCACACCCGCAGGCGCGCACAAGCGATTATTAGGAAGCTGAGGTCTGGCTGAGCGCGTGAGGCGACAGGGTCAGACTTTTTCTTTTTCTTTATAAGACTCAAATTGTAGAACCACCACCCCCTTTTTTGTTTAGCCTTTAAGTGTATTCAAAGCCATGCACACCGAAAACTGTAAATTATTTTACCACTTAATGTAAATCTGAGGTTTTCATCTCTTCTCCGGTGTGTTGCAAGGTCAAAGATCTCCTTTTACCGCGCGCTCTTGTGACGGCGGGGTTTCTGCAGAAGTCAGCATGCCAGCAGAGCAGCATGTATAGGAATCTCCCTGCAGCGGCACATAAACTGCCAGACCCGGTGATCTAATCACTTCAGGCCAGTAGGCTTTAAGCCAAAGTTTCCACATCATCCTTAAGACTGAAAATAAAATAAAGGCCAAGGACGAATGAAATGCAAACAGTTTGGAGGTCGGTGCAGATTAGTACTTAAAAAGAGAAAATCATTTTCTGTCTGTCTGAGTGCAGAGGCTGCAATCAACAACCTTTTCTTTCTTTTGTTTTATTATTTTGGTGACTGTCATCATGTGTGGGAGTAATGTGCGGTTAATGTATGTGACAGAGTGATTTTCATCTCTCCTAAAACGGCAGCAAAAAAAGTCTTGAGAGGTATATTCTTGCCATTTCAATGACTTTAATAAGCAAAATAGGAAACAATTTCTTCCAAAAACAACCAAAAAAAAGACAAAACAGAAACCAGCCTGAATGGAACAGTTCAAATTTAAGTGTTACTATTATTTATATAAACAGGATTGAAAATTGATCCCCATCATCGCTAAGTACATGGAATTGGTGAAAACAAAACAACAACCCGCTGCTGCAGTTTCAGTTCGATTTCAACACAGTTGAATCAGTAACAAACCAAAAGATTGTTAAAATGCATGACTTTTCAACAACAGTTTCAATGCAAGCACCATGCTTAATCGATATGATCTGACCGTTTAATTTAAATCATTAAAATAAAAACTTTAACTATGCATCTGGCCAGCAGAACCAGAATCATCAAATAATAATAAAACAGACAAATAAAAAGTATTACATAACATAGACGTTTGTTTTCATTTTGAGAATTTGCACAACCTGAGTCCCCTTTTTTACTGACCGGCAGAAAAAAAATCAGGAAAACATAGAACATCAATAGTCAAACTTCTGTATTAAAACATTTGTGTTACCTAAATATCACCTCTACATAAAACCTCTGAGAAGAAAGTTGTTGCACTTTTTCTTTTACAAAATATAGGTTAGAGCGTTTCATTTTTAGGCCCAGTGAAAATATGCTACAGGTGGCCGCCAATCACAATGAGGGATATGTGGTTTTGTTTTTTAGTCTATAGTGCGTTTCGTGAAAGAGTTAATAGAAAAAGCAGACAACACTTTTTTTTGTGAATCTGTGGCATAAAAGCGACACTGAATTCAAATGAAAAAAAAAAACGTGTCTGTTCAACAGTATGTGGAATCCTCGCCTTGTTGGTGCGCAAAAGCCTTTTTTTTCTCTTTTGTGCAGTCTGGATCCAATAATATTGTGGCCACATGTTCATCTCCTCAGCTTTTACACAACATGCGTCCAAATGTTCCCCTAAAAACTTTGCACTCAGGCCTGTCTTGCAAAAAAAAAAATATTACAGTATAATATCATAGTATGTCTTCCTGGAGGGAGGTCTGCACAAAGTTCAAAATGAAAACTTGCAAATCATTATCCAAAAGTGCACTTGACACACAGTTTGTTGTGTTTTTAAATGCAACTGAAAAACAAATGCACTCCTCTTTCAATCAATACCCAACAAATGATAAAAAAAAATCACAACAAATAAATGAAATTTAAAAAAAACATACACACAACACAAAGAAAGAAGTTCAAACCAGCCTCCTCAATCTTGTTGTGCAGTTTTGCGGTTGCATAATATTTACAAGCCCAAAAAAAAAAAAAAAAAACCCACACCATATGATATACTGCACCGGCAGTCCTGCTGTTCTGTCCCCGCTGCATTTCTCTAAACCCCCCTCCCCTCAAAACTCAAAACAACAACAACAACAACAACAGAAAAGAAAAAAACAAACAAACTATGGAGAAGCGCAGATCAACAACATGCTCTTAATATACACGAAGAAGATGAAAGTACAAAATAGAAATTATTACCGTACATGTCCAGCATGCAGGATTAATATTTAATGCAGATTTTTTGTTTCAATATATATTCGAATATAACCAAGCAGGCAATAAATCAATGAGATGTTGCATAAAATGTCCCCCCTGTGACGGGTTTAGTAGACAGAAGTTTCAATTTGCATAAAGTGGAGTCCCGCTTTTTTTTTTTTCCTTCTTTTTTTTTTTTTTTTTTTTTAATTTTTTTTTTTTGGGAGATCTTCTCAGTTTGCGGGGGACCCCACTTGTCGAATGAGGGTCTGGTGTGTTGCAGGCTGCGAGGCCAGGCCTGCTTGTTGTTTCATAACCATGTCATCGTTTTTGGAGAACAAAATTACAAAGACAACTGCCTCGACGCCATCCCACACTACTTACAGATTATTCAAAAGCCTCAAAGGAGAGAGAGAGAAAAAGAAAAAAAAAAGAAAGTTCATCAGCCGATCCTCTTCTTTGAAGAAGAACCAAAAAAAAAAAAAAAAAAAAAAGTCTCTTCACTACAAGCAACTAATCTACAAAGATGCTGCGACTGGTCAGACACTCTACGTTGCTCTTTGTATCTCAGTTGACACGTGGATGGAGAGATGGTTATATATGAGAGTACTATCTGATGGATTATTCTTCTAATATGAATATAATTGTTACCGTTATTAGTATAATCAAACAGTATGGGAGGTGTGGATTATTATTTTTTTTTTTGTTCATCAGCAAAGTCAGTCGTTGGTGGAGAAAGGAAAGGTGGGGGGGATGGTGGAGGAGGAGGAGGTGGGGAGGTAAAGTTTGTTTGTTTGTGAGGGTGGTGGTGGTGAGGTTCGCGAGAGAAAAAAAAAACAAGGCTGCGACAAACTCACATGAAGAACTCTGGTGATGAAGGGTTGTCACTGGTCGAGCCAGCCTCGCGGAACCCGTTATTGGCCCCCGACCCCGTCAGTTTCTCGCACTTGAGTTTGTAGGCGTCCCGCTCCCTCGCCAGCCGGCTGATCTCCGCCTTCAGCTGCTCCACCTGGTTCATCAGCTGCGTCTTCTCGTTCTCCAGCACGTGCTTCTGCTGCACCCGCTTGAACCGGCAGGACTGCGCGTAGCCCCGGTTCTTCAGGGTCCTCCTCTTCTGCTTCAGGCGGATGACCTCGTCCTTGGTGAAGCCCCGCAGGTGTCTGTTGAGCTCCCTCACCGACATGGACACGAGCTGGTCGTCGGAGAAGCGGTCCTCCACGTTCAGTCCGCCCCCGGAGCCGTGGTGCGCCCCAGACTGGCTCAGGTGGCCGTGCGGATGGTGGTGGTGGTGGTGGCGGTGATGATGGAGCGGCTGGTGGGACTCTGGGGACACCGGGGACGGGCTGTCGGGGTCCTGGCTGTGATGGTGGTGATGCTGGCTGTGTGGGTGGCTGTGTCCGCCCGGGTGCCCGGACAGTTCCTCGGCGTGGTGCGGGATGCCCCCCGCGTACGGGTGGTGATGCTGCTGGCTGTGACCGTGGTGGCTGTGGTGGTGATGCGGGCCCCTGTAGCCCTCGAAGGCGCCTTGCTGCTGCAGCTGCTGTTGGACGTGCGGAGGCGGAGGGTGGCCGTGAGCCGTGGCTCCGATCAGGGCCTCCACCGCGTCCTCCGGGGTCAAGCTTAGCGTCTGCGGGTCTATCTGCTGGTGGTACCCGCTGTTCGGCATCCAGTACAGCTCCTCGAGGTGGTTTTTCTGCTCTGTGGGGCTGAAGCTGGGCGAGGAGGGCACCGAGCTGCAGGGCGTACTGATGGGGGTGGAGGACACGGAGCCCTGGGGTTGGAGACGGTTACACTGGCGCACTCCGTTGCGATCCAGCCCGGCCAGGCCTTCCTTCTTCACGTCAAACTTCATCAGGTCAAAATCGTTGACATATTCCAGAGCCAGAGGGCTGCTGGGTAGTTCCGGGCCCATGCTCATCTCTGCACTCATGTTGTTGTCGCGACTCTTTTGCAGATATGCAAAGGTGCTGGCGAGCGACGCAAAAACTGACTTATTAATCAGCGTCTCTTCTCTCCTCTCTTGTTTCATGCAATAGTTCTTTTGGCTCATCCACCGCTGTGCACTGACTTGCTGTAGCATGAAACACCGTGTGATTGGTTGAGAAAAAAAAAAAAAAGGAAAACGAAAAAAAGTTGAGGAGGAAAACTTTCAGACTAATGCTCTGCACACGGTTTGCGTCATATAGCCTACTTCTGCTGGGATAATCTGGCAGAGAGACCAGGCAGGAGGTAGAAAGCAGTGCGTCTCAGTGCAGAAGTTAAAAAAAAAAAAAAAAAAAAAGAAGAAAAAAAAAACTCTCAGTCCCTTCAGCAGATGTGTATTCACACACACATGAAAAGAAAACATAAATAATGACAGTAAAAGAAATACCACGTTTGTTCGCTGAGACGGGCACCAGTCCGCGTTGCAACTTCTTCTTGGTTTGTAAGTCCCTTTTTTTCTCCAGGAAAATAAAAGGAGCGAATAAGCGTTGAGTAAATAGGGCGTCTGATTTTCGCTGAGAAGCAGCTTTTCCAGCTCTGCACCGCAGAGATTTAAAGGCTAGCCTCTCTCACTCTCTCCACTCTCTGGTATCCAGCAGACTGCGCTTGGAGCCAGCCAGCGCTTTATCCTTATAGCGCACTGTGACGTCGCGCCGAAAGGCTGGATCGGTGGAGCGCAGCTCTCCAATGGGAGCAGGACTCTGCTCTGAAACAGAGGAAGAGAAGGAGGAGGAGAGCAGCGGAGAGGAGGGCGCACAATTCAGTCTTGACAGCTACAGACAGTCAGCTGACCGACTTCCCTAAAAGCAGAAGGTGGGAGCAAAGTGGAGGAGAGAGAAATGCCTTCACTTCGCAGACGCTGTCCGCGGCTCCGCTGTAGCGCGCTGCTCCTTGTTTTCAGTCGTGACAGTTTCCGATCTCGGTGAGATCAATGTGAAGGCTTCAGTGCTGGAAAGCTCAGAGAAATTTCTCTTAAAGCACTTTAATGGCACATCAATCCCTCAGACCGCTTAATAGTTTTACCAAACGTCCAATATGTGTTGAATTCCAGTTGCTTCCCAATGTCACTTTCCAAAAAACTTAGTCCAAGACACATCATCCACTTATTTTGCCACAACGTCCTGATGGTGCTTGAGTTGTTTCAGTGGGAAGCTGCTTTTCCTATTTTAAAAGTCAGTGGTAATCAATATAAATGACTGACTGTATATCACCTTTTACACTGAACGTTACTCCAGTGCTCTCAGAAGTTCACCAAAACAATTCAATCACAAGTGAGGTTGTATTTTTTGACACAGTTTTCTAACTTATCTTTAACTTTCTCACAAAAAACCGACACATGCTTTTATTGTGTTGTACCACTTTTAATGTTGCTTCCACAAACACACATGATTTACAGTCTGCTTTGATGTTCAGACAATATTTCATCCCATCATGAAGAGCCACAGCAGTCTTAGAATTGACATGAGTGTGTGACCTTGCTGCTGTGAAATTTTTAAAATATGGATTTTTTTTTTTTACCATGAGAACGACCACAACACATTTCTGCTACAATAATTATGGGTTAAATGTGTTTATTTATTTATTTTTGGCAAAAGTAAAGTTGTCTTTGCTTCCAGATTCGCACATCAGGCTGCTCTTGGCACGGACCGGTTGTTTTACACCGGGCAGCACGAAAACAAGGGGGATCACCTGAAAACAGGCTCAAGGCTGCCCCTGCGTGGGCAACACACGAACCGACGGAGCCCGAGAGATGCTGCTGATACACTTTTCTTTTGATTTTACGCACGGATTTTTTAGATTTTTTTTAAATCTCCGCACTAATTGGTCGTTTCAAAGGTCGCATCCTGCAGTTATGACTGACAACAATTAATCTCTGCCATTTGGGTCTCATGCAAACTCTGTGTGACACGCAGGTCCATGTCACAGTTAGTGTCTAACAGGTAGTTTGGCCAAAAAACCCCCCACAAAAACCAGGGTCTCACACGCCATTAATCTAGTATTTATTTTAATTATCAACCCAAATAAAATAATAAAAGAAGCAGTGTGAGCAAATGCCTCGCTTCCCCCGCAAAAAGGAAACTGCTTGTAAATGAGTCAATTTGAAGGATCGATTGGATTATCATTTCGTTTCCACCTCATATCCACGGTTGAGCACAGCCACGACCGGAGCGTATTGATCAGGCTCGGATGTAAGAGGAGGCTGCCAAAGATGAGATCCGATAATGAAGGGGCTTATTTGTTTAGCTTAAATTCTTCATCAGTGTGAGCGGCGTGGCAGTGGATGAAGTGTGAGTCCAACACAGGTCATAAATCACACCTGAGTCACAGCATCCTGGTCTGGTTTTAGCTGATATGTTTAAGATGCATTTGAATTTACAGTTCATTTAAGATTATTTAAAAACAATAATAATTTAAATATATATTTTTTTACTATTAAAAGTGCAACTTAAACGGATTTACCCAGCTATCAAGGTAACAAAATTAAGATAATAAAATAAATAATAATAAAAAGAAAAACTTTGAGTGTCGACAGCTTCATGAAGCAATAAAGAAAAAAGAAACACTTTTTAAATTAGACAGCAGAAAGTTTACAAAAACGACAGAACGGTTTGTGATTATCACTTACCTATTTAATGCGACCATCATCACTATTTATTATTATTATTATTATTATTATTATTATTATTATTATTATTATTATTATTATTATTATTATTATGCTACTACATTACTTTAGACTGAAAGCACACGATACTAACTGGCTGTAGTCCAACTGAAGTGCACTTTTAATCAACCCTAGATTGTATTTATTCCTCATGTGATTTTTTTTTTTTTTTAGCTTTTGTCGACAGATTTTGTTCAGTTATCCCGAATCTGTTTACCATCTTTAGCTTATGAACACACGAGCTGTTTTTCGTTTTTGTTATTTTAAATTTGAGCCTCAGAGCGCCTGTGAATCACCCCATAGTGCAATACATAAATACAAGCCTCCCCCCCCTCACCCCCCACCCCCCAAGCACACGATAAAAATACAACATACAGAAAGCATTCAAGTTACAATCGTCCTCTCCTCTGTTCATTCCTTGCACCTGCAGGCGAGTTCCTCACTTCTCAGCCTCTCCAACTTCAAAAGCGCCCAGAGCGCGTCGTGTCGTGCGGAGCCGACCTCAAACCTCTTCCCAGCAAGGCCGAGCCGCCGGCAGCCCCATTAGGTCGTAATGCTCTCTAATATAACCCGAGTCCACCGTCTAATAGATCCAGGCAGGCCTGCCGGCGGCTCTCCCCCTTCGGTAATAACGGGCTGTAATGGAGAGACGAGATGTAAAAAAGCGTCCATGTCAGCAGCATATCGGTGGTTAATGATCTATTAAGTGATCCGTGTGCTTATGGACAGAGAAAAAAAAGTGTTGATGCTTGCTTATTCGCCCCTAATGAGAGTCCCATCCTACGGATTTTAGGAATGAATAACAGAAATAAAATCACCTTTAAAATGTTACATTTAACAGTTGACGCACGGAGGCTGCAGAGGCTGCACAGCTTCCCACAGCTCACATCTCACACCTGCAACGGGCCCTCTGATTTCACACAGGAGGCCCATGGTCTGTCTATAGGAAGAGACACAATTCCCCTCACAAATATGGATTTCTATTCCGCTTCAGGACCTATCCATGCATATGCATCTGCGCTCCGGAGGTCCGACAGGCCAGGTTGCATTGCCAAGACCCTTTTGGATCTGAACTCAATCTGTGAGGGAGTGACTATAAGGAATACTTTTTTCCCCCCTTTTGGAGTCAGATTCAGACTCACTCAGAGGTAAATTGTTTGTTTTACTTGGTCATCCTCTGACTGTTTGGCGTGCGTAATGATTGTCTCTTATGGTTCCCCCGAACGTTCTTGGAAATGTGAAAAGGTAGTCGAGCTGGAAGGCCTGTGACGGGGGAGAGTGAGGGATGGAGATGGAGAGACGGTGCTTTCGGAGGTGCTGCTTTGATGCAGGAGGGAGGAAGGAGATGCGCAGAGAGAGAGACGTGCAGCCCCGGCTTCAACCTCCAGAAAGTTACACCCGCAGCCGCCTTCATTACGCAGTAACTGGCTTTAAAATGCATTATGAGTGGGTTTACACATCGAGAAGTAATATATGCAAATGCAAATTGCAGACGTCGTTACTAGAACACAGCTGGCATTTGCTTTATGTTGTATTTATATAGTTTGGCAGAATGGGAAGTCTGTCGAAAAAGTTTGGTTGCTGTTTGGCCGCATAGCAGTTTCGTTTTAGCTTTATTAATGAGCTACTTGATGTTTATTTAAATTTGATAGCTACCACATTTGAAATGCATTTTACCATCAGACTGCAGCTGCATAATACATTTCCCATCCGGAGTCGCAGTCTAAACAGGTGTTTCCATTAATGAAATTTGTTTGGCATAAAATAGTAATAGTGCCAGTCGGGCAGCCAACATTTGTCTCTAAGATTTCTCCTTGATGCCGGAGCCCCCTTTTGCATCAGTAATCTAATATCTTCCGTTTACAATGTGGGACTCACTCAGGCATTCTTGTTTACTCCAGACTGATCGATTATCTCTGTGAAAACATGTATTATTAACACGTGTCGTCTGTGTAAACAGGCAGAGGCCAGCGTCTGAGGAAGGCTCACATCCCCATCAGGGATAATTGACTGAAGGGTCTTTCAGGAAAACAACAAGAGGTGAGATAAGTGCAAATTCTGGCAGTCTCATTAATATGAAAAAGGCATCGATTTAAACAGTGGACATCAAATGTTTGTCTTTAAAAAAAAAAAGAATCCACCCTGCATGCTGTCTTCGTCGTGCACAGACGTGTGTTTGATTCTTCAGCGGTGTTATCACAGCAGTTAAACTCTCTCCATTTACCCAGTAAGAAGGTGGTTATGTTTGCTGGGGAAATTAGGGCTTATTTCTTGTGACAGGGCGCCTCTGGTGGCGCATTTACTCATTGCTAATAGTTTGATGTGTATCATCAGTGACATGCAGTCTTTTTTTTTTGGCACTAACCCCATGCAGGCAGCTCCAACTTCAGACCTGAAGCTGTTTGGTTGGCTTTTTTTTTTTTTTAAATGACAGAGAGGATATAAAAAATATGATGGGGAGGCCAAGGCATAATTGTAGGCCTTTTCTGAGATTAGATGTCTCTGATTGACATGTAGTAAATATAACAACAAATAAATGTCAGTGTGCACTGTACTGGCTTAATCCCAGAAGAAAAAGAACAATAAATCTGCCTTTTGCTGTGGTCATTTCATTAATGTAAATTGCAATGCTATGTACAATAGTTTGGCTTCCTTCCAGTGGGCTCTTTGCTGAGGCTTATGCACGATATTAGGTTTTATCATAAACTGGGGCGGTGTGACCACAGAATGTAGGCGACACCACAAGAACCAAATATCAGAGTGCAGGCATAACATAATTAAAGACCATATTCTCCGGTCATAGCCGCAATTTACATCTGTATTTTCTGAGCTCCGGTCTGGCTGCTGTGACTGCAAGAAACACGCAAGAAACTAAACTCTTATGATGTACTGAAAACATAATTACAATCATTTCTACTCACAACCATTTTTTGAAATGAAGGACATGCACTTCATGCTGCCCATAAAACTGATACGTAACAATTATCTTATGTCTTTTGCACAGAATCATCCGTTATCCCCGAATCTCTGTCCTGCATCACCATCCGCATCCATTGTTGTTCGTGGCCTCTTCTAATTGTCTGCGTATGGAGCTGTCAGACCATATCTCTGGGTTGCATTAACGCTCCGCTTCATATAGTATTCTGGAAAATAATGCGTCATTTACCGTAGAGTACATACAGCAGCAGCATGTTATTAAGCTGAGAGTAAAGAGAGGGTTTTAATAGCCCTCAAATGGCTCTGTGTAATATCTGAGAGGACTTTTTATTTTCCTGTCAAGTGTGTAAAGCATAAATGTTTATGATCAGAGTTAGTTTGTTCTCACTGTCCACTTGTGAACGCTGGAATAAAGCTGCCCGTAGGAACCAGCAGACCCCCTGGTCGGTTTGAGCGTTTGAGTGTGTGGGCATGATTGACCTGGAGGTGGGTGGATGCTGCATTTTAGGGAT